>NC_081409.1:829370933-829395734 GCF_030272615.1 Cryptomeria japonica
AAAGAAACAAAGTCTACTTCACATTAAAACCTATTATATACAACAAATATAATTATGTTTGGGCTCTTCAATGAACTTACTCACAAATTCTGCAACTTACCCCTCTCTTGTATGTAGCCAATCACACAAGGGTCTTCTTCCTCCTATCCTACACAAACCCACTTTCCAACCTGCGTAGTGCACACTTACTCACCATGCTACCTTGTGTTGTCTCCCTTCCTCCTGATATCACACTTACTCTTTTGCCACTAATCCACATTTGTTCATTTAAATATTCTTTGTTCTATCAAATAGCTGAATATATTGATGGGTTTTAAATTCCTTTCTAAATGGAGATGTACCATCATTTTTTATTCTTCCTTAATTGGTGTACTTTCTCATTCTTTTTCCTAACTTTGCCTTTCTATTCAATTCATATTGCTTTGAGTCCATTCATCACTCAAGGCTTGAATAGTTAATACAAGGCACTTCAAATGCATTTTATTTTGCCTTCATATTTAGACATTTAGAATGCATTCATTTAGTCAGCATATTGATGAACGTTCTTTCCAATTGATGTCATTCAAATTGCCATTCGATTGGCATTCTTCTCTTTGAACCCCTGTAGTCTATTTTCTTGTTGAACATTTTCTAATTAACATCTATCTGGAAATTATATTTGATGTAATTGTTAGTGTAGGTTTTTTTATTTCCTTATGTTAGGGGGTATTTATTTTTCCTACACATATATTATTAAGCTTGCTTAGGTTATTAGGTGTGGTTAATATGAGGACACGTGGCGGAATACATTAGCTACATGTGTAACTCTCCACCTCACATGGGTAGTTGAGTTACACACCCTCTTTTGGCTTGTTGTGCCACCTCTCATTACCACTATTTTGTCATTTCCTAAGTGGGTTATGGGGTAGTTGGATTTCTCACCCTCTTTTGGCCTTATGTGCCACCTCTTATAACTCCTTTTTTGTTTTCATGTAAGGAGGTTATGCCACATGTTTTGACATTTACCAATTAGGTAAAAACCTCCCACCTTTTATGGGGTAGTAGGTAAAACCTCCCACTTTTTATGGAGGTGGGAGTTAATGCACCTCTTGGTTGTATATGATATTATTTTTCTATATAATAAGCAATATACTCTCACCTTCACTAGTTAAGTGATAGCTCAGTGAGAGTCTTCTCTAAATTCTCTTCTTTATCTCTATTTTTCTCTCATATCAGATTTATCTTCATTTACCTATTTTGATATTCGATCATCTGTTGCTTGGAGTTGCATGTGATCTATGACCGACATCAGATCCTGGCTCGATTTTGCTTCTCACAGAATTTAACATGGTATTAGAGCCATGTTGTCTGGTATAGCTCATTGCTTTTCTGATTTATTTGAGAGATTTGAGATTGTTAGATAGCTAATATTTTTCTTAAAAACCAAGTATGCTCTTCTCCTGCATTTTTGTGTGACTTGGAGAATTAGAACAGTTTAAAGGAAAATAAGCTTCTAGTTAAATCTGGTTTTATATATCTGTTCTTTGAGATCTGGGTGATTGCAGCATTTTTGGTAATATTGGAGGCTTCTTTAGCATTTCCATAGTGTCTAGAAGGCTTGTGAAAATCATAAGTGACTTTTATTTCACCAAATTTAGAGTTTGGAGAACACAGTAAAAAAAATCAGAGTGAAATATTTTACTAGAGTTGTTTTCATTTCGGCCCTAGTGTTCTAACCTCCATTCATTTTCAGAAAAAAATATTTCTAGGTTTTGTTTCCAGCATCGAAAAACTTCTGGGTTTGGGAGGGGTTTTCTAGAAAATTAATAATTTTTGCAGAAATCGATTTTCAACAAGGCTTAAGCTGTTTTTCTATCAGGGAAATTTAGCAACCTTTCTTAAAAGTTGCATAACTTTTGCCTCGGGTGTCAGTTTTTTGCAAATGAGTACTTGACGGAAAGCTGGAAATGAGAACTCTTCATAATTGTAGGTCTTATTGAAATATTCTACCATTATTTGTTAGATATTGCAGGTTGAATCAGCTGCATGTTTTTTTTTTCCTTCTATAGATCATATCTTTCTTCTCACAACTCTATTTTACAAAAACAAATAGTTGTTGGAAAGGTATTAAGATACATTGAGCAGCTATAAGGCTAATTTTTTTAGATTTTGTGTTAAATTTATATGTATTTAAACTTTCTATTTTGGCCATTAAAGCCTTAGAAAGCATTGTAATATGATAAAAGCCTTGTAAATGCACTAATTATAAAGTGCCAACCTTGTAATATTTGGGGGGGGTGTCTCTTGTGTCTTCTTTCTTGCACTCTTCTTGACTCTTTGCAATCTTCTTTTCTGCTATCATGGATGCATCTACAGTTCCACTTTTAACACCATATAATTACTTTGAATGGAAATCTAAGATGATAATATATTTGAAAAGACATGGATATCATCGTGTTATTATGGGACTTGAAACTAAACCTCAAGATGCTGCAGAAAAGATTAAATGGTTTAATAAATGTGATGAAGCTTTTGGTACATTGTGCATGTCAATCTCTCCTGACCTTCTTTTTCACATTGAATCTGCTACTACACCAAATGCAGTATGGACTACTTTGGGAAACCTCTTTGGTAAGCAGGATGAACTAAGAGGTCATCAATTGGAGAATGAACTCACAGGGTTGAATCCAACCAATTTTGATACTATACAAGACTTCTTCACTAAACTTAGGTCTATAAGATTGCAGTTGGAACAATGTGGAACTAAGAAAGATGATAAGCAACTGATCTTGAGTATTCTTTCTAAGCTTGGTCCTAACTATTCAGTGTTTATTTCTACATTCTATGCTACCAAATGTGCCCTAGGTACCACATTCAAAATGCCTTCCTTAGATGATTTTGCTGCAAAACTCACTAGGGAGTAGGACAAATTGGTTCAAATGGGTACAATAAAGCCCTCTAAGTCACATGTCTTAGTTGTAAATCAAGGCACAAAAGAACAGAAAGGGTCTAGTAAGCAAGATAAGAAACAAAAGAACCAAGGAGAGAAGAAGAAAGATCAGAAATCTGCTACCTCAAAAGCAAACAATGAGACCTCTTCATCAAAAGGTGAACAACCTAAGAAGGAGAAGGTCAAGTGTTCTTATTGGAAGAGGCCTGGTTATGATGAACATAAGTGTTTAAAGAAACATATTGATTACCTTTCAAATCTTCTTGAAAAGAATAATATCAAGGTTCCTGATTCAGTCAAACAAAGTTCATCAGAAGGATCTTCTAAGGACATAGATAAGAGTAAGGGGAAAGGAAAGGGTAAGGCCCTAGTTTCTATTGCTTCACAACCAAATTCTTGGATAATTGACTCAGGTGCTTCACACCACATGGCTTCTTCAGAAGATGATTTCACATCTTTAGAGCCATGTTCTATGCCTTCCATCCTAATGGGTGATGACACTCTTGTTGAAGTGCATGGGAGAGGGTCTATTGATGTGGGTGAAGGAACATTTCAAGATGTCCTTTGTGTTCCATCTTTATCAACTAATCTCCTATCTGTTTATTAGATCACTCACACTAGTTCTGGCAAGCGAGTTGAGTTCACACCAGATGCAGTGGTAATCAGCGAAATGCATAATGGGTCTACTGTTTCTGTGGGAAAAGAAGATCATCATTCTAGATTATATCAATTTTCTCATTTTGTTCTTGACTCTCCTTCGACAGTTTTACTCAATCATGCAGATGAGGTGAGTTGTTTGTGGCATCAACGGTTTGGCCACTTGAACTACCGTTACTTGCAACAACTCAGACAACAAGAAATGGTTTTAGGGTTGCCTTCTATGTGATTTTTTGATGGAGTTTGCTAGGGGTGCATTCTTGGTAAGCATCCAGAGCAGAAGTATGATAATGGTAAAGCTTGGAGAGCTACACAACTATTGGAGCTGGTACATAGTGACTTGGCAGGACCATTTCCACAACCATCTTTCAGCAAGGCTAGATATGTCTTGACATTTATTGACGACTTTTCCAGATATACATGGGTTTACTTTCTCAAACAAAAGTCTGAAGTCTTTGAAAATTTTCTAGATTTCAAAGCTTTTGCAGAGAAACAATCTGGGAAGTTCATCAAGATTCTACGTACAGATAATGGGGGTGAATATGTTACTAATCAGTTTGAACAGTTTTGTGCTCAGAAGGTATCAACATGTAGGACACAGTTCCATATAATCCTCAACAAAATGGTGTAGCAGAATGAAAGAATAGGTCCTTGAAGGAGATGGCTAATTGTATGATTCACTCCAAGTCTTTGGCACCTCAGTATTAGGCAGAGGCCATCAACTATGTGTGTTACATCCAGAACCGAGTTCCTCATAAAGTTGTGAAGGAGGTAACTCCCTTTCAAGCTTGGACTGGTCGAAAACCCATAGTTAAACACTTTAGAGTGTTTGGTTCTCTTGCATGGGCCCACATTCCAGCTAAAAAATGCAAGGCTATGGATCCACAGAGTAAGCCTTGCATATTTATTGGATATCCAGATGATGTCAAAGGGTATAGGCTTCTCCATCCCACTACTCATGAGTTGTTCATTAAGAGGAGTGTTCATTTTGAGGAGAGTTCTTCTAGTTCTTCTCATACCACTTCTCCATCCACTATCACATTGGAGAAATTGCATTATGATGACAGTTCTTCAGAGGATCTTAATCCTCCTAATCTTGATGAGGAGTCTTCTTCCTCTACTTCAGATGGTGACAGTGATGATGAGGATTCACATTCCTCTCATAGTCATCATTCAGAGGTTGATGATTCTCCCCCAGACTCTCCAGCCTCAGTGCCTCTTTGGGCTCGACAAACATTTGAGTCAGCAGGAGATTGGCTTGGTGATCCATTAGATACTAGAAGAACAAGGTCACAATTTCAGCAAGCTCCACATCTCTTCATTGCTTCAGCTTTTGATCCACAGTCCTTTTGAGAAGCTTCAGGTGTTCCTGAGTGGGATGTTGCAATGCAAGAAGAGTTCAATTCCTTGGAAAGGAATCACACATGGGATTTAGTTCCTCTTCCTAAGGGAAGGAAACTTGTTCTATGCAAGTGGATCTATCAAACAAAATTTGTAGCGGATGGGTCGGTTGATAAGTATAAGGCTCGCTTGGTAGCAAAAGGTTTTTCCCAAGTTCCAGGGGTTGATTACTCTAAGACTTTTGCTCCAGTTGCTAAGATGAATTCCATCCGACTTGTTCTTGCTATAGCTGCAGCCCATCGTTGGGAAGTTCATCAGATGGATGTGAAGAGTGCATTTCTTCATGGTGACCTTCAGGAGGAAATCTACATGGAGCAACCATAGGGGTTTGTTAAGGATCCTTCACTTATGTGTCGACTTCGAATGTCTCTCTATGGCCTCAAACAGGCTCCTCGAGCTTGGTATGCCAAGATGGACTCATTCCTTCTGATAGTTGGTTTCACTCGGTGCCATTCTGATCTAAACGTATACATTCTGCAATAGGATGAAACTCTCACATTTCTGGTTCTCTATGTTGATGACTTGTTACTCACAAGGAGTCACTCATCCACCATCAAAGAAGTGAAAATTGCTCTACATGATAGATTTTTGATGTCAGACTTGGGTCTTCTACATTACTTCTTGGGAATTGAGATCACTCAATCATCTTCAGGAATCTTCCTTGGACAACCCAAGTATGCACTTGATATGCTCTCCAGATTTCACATGGCTGATTGTAAGCCTGCACCTACTCCATTTTTGTCAGGGGTCAAACTTGAGGCTAAGTGCTCTTCACCCTTGGTTGATGGCACTTTATATCGATAGCTTGTTGGAAGCCTCATTTATTTGACTCATATGAGACCCGACATTTCTTATGCTGTGGGCATGGTCTCTAGATTCATGCAGGAGCCACATGAGTTGCATTGGAAAGCAGCTAAGCGGATCCTCCACTACATTCAGGGTACTCACAATTATGGAATTCAGTATGTAGCAGGTGTGGATATTGACTTGGTAGGATATACGGATTCAGATTGGGCAGGTGATTCTCAGGATCGCAAGTCTACTTCTGGGTATTGCTTCTCACTTGGTTCTGGTCCAGTTTGTTGGTCGAGCAAGAAGCAGTCTACAATTGCTCTTTCATCGACAGAGGCCAAGTATCAAGGGGCAGTCAATGCCACCACTGAGGCTATTTGGCTTCAAAATATTCTTACTGAGTTTGGTATTCTAGTTAGAAAGCCTACCATTATCTTTTGTGATAATTAGAGTGCTATACAGATCTCAAGAAATCCAGTTCATCATCAGAGGACGAAACACATTGAGATACATATGCACTACATTCGAGAGCTGATTCAAGAAGGCATCATTGATCTTAAGTATTGTTCTACATTGGAGCAAACTGCAGACATCTTCACCAAACCTTTCACCGAAAGTAAGTTCCTTCATTTGCGATCTTTGCTTGGGATGCAAAAGGTGTCTACTTCAGGAGGGGCTTCTTAGTCCTTCATTCTTTCTCTCTCTATTTAGGGGGGTCTATTCCTCTTATGGGGGGGCTTCTTCTTTTGGGGGGGATATTTATGTACATGGGTACCTAACATGGCCTCATTTGCCAGGACCCATCTTTTCACCCACCTAAGCTACGCTTAAGGGGGGGTGTTAGTGTAGGTTTTTTTATTTTCCTTATGTTAGGGGGTATTTATTTTTCCTACACATATATTATTAAGCTTGCTTAGGTTATTAGGTGTGGTTAATATGAGGACACGTGGCAGAATACAATAGCTACATGTGTAACTCTCCACCTCACATGGGTAGTTGAGTTACACACCCTCTTTTGGCTTGTTGTGCCACCTCTCATAACCACTATTTTTTCATTTCCTAAGTGGGTTATGGGGTAGTTGGGTTTCTCACCCTCTTTTGGCCTTATGTGCCACCTCTTATAACTCCTTTTTTGTTTTCATGTAAGGAGGTTATGCCACATGTTTTGACATTTACCAATTAGGTAAAAACCTCCCACCTTTTATGGGGTAGTAGGTAAAACCTCCCACTTTTTATGGAGGTGGGAGTTAATGCACCTCTTGGTTGTATATGCTATTATTTTTCTATATAATAAGCAATATACTCTCACCTTCACTAGTTAAGTGATAGCTCGGTGAGAGTCTTCTCTAAGTTCTCTTCTTTATCTCTATTTTTCTCTCATATTAGATTTATCTTCATTCAGCTATTTTGATCTTCGATCATCCATTGCTTGGAGTTGCATGTGATCTATGACCGACATCAGATCCTGGCTCGATTCTTGCTTCTCACAGAATTTAACAGTAATTGTTGTAGTTACAAAACTAACTCACATGACAATCTCATGATGCAAGCAAAGGTTGTGGAATCTATATACCTACCAATTCATTTTATTAAAAGTGTCTAAAGATTTCTCACCAATTTTTTTATGTCCATAACCTGCAATCATTATAAACCACGATACCACATTTCTTTGAGGCATTTAAGAAGTTCAAAGGCCTTGTGTATGTTTCAATAATTTGCATACTTGTAGAGTATTGTGGGAGTTACAAATACAATAGCTGACAAAATTTTCATTCTACTATGATGGAGGTCCTTACATTGTTTCAAACTCTCATTTTGACATAGATTGGGAGGATATCGACATAGTTTGGGTAGTTTGGTTGTATGCTTGTCAAGTTATTTTGGTTGAGATGTGCATATCAAAAGATGGTAAACTGATATCTGAATTTCCATAGCTTTGTGAGTATTGAAAATGTGACCATTCCATATTTTAAATTTTCCCTTTTATCCTTCACAATCACCTAACTTAGAGTTAGATAAAAACTGGTGAGAATGAATTCTGCAAAGTTGATAATAAGATACCAACGAGATCACTAAACCCAAAATATGAGACAAACAAACTCACGTGCTAGGTATGAAATTTGTGAGAATAACTTCACAATATGTGGTTAAGTAGTCAAACTAATCTTCTTGGTTGTAAAAAACCTACAGTAAACCCCATTACTACTTTAGGTACATAAAAAGTCTTCTTCCTTCACCTCTTCCAGCACTTAGCTAGTGGACTTGCCGATCTCCTCCGCTAAGTGTGCCCTCTTCTCTTCTTCCCTCGTCTAGACTCACATCCATTGTATACCATCCTCCTTTGCCAAAGGCATTCCCCTCTCTTTTTCTCCTTTGTGGGATCCAACCCACTATCAACCAACCTCCTCGACAAAATCTCACTAGTAGTATCCTCTATTAGTTCCTCACACAAAGACTCCATAGCCCCATACAAATATACAACATTCATTTCCACTTTCTACAACTTTGACATGCTCATATACAATATCTACTTGCATTTAAAATTCATCCTTATTCATCTTTATTTTGCCAAAATCAAAAAACTTAATTACCTCCTCAGCCACTGCAATATCTTCTTTATCACCTTCTATTGCAACTATAACTTCTTCAGGTAGCTCAAATCCATTTTCTTTCTCATCTTTACTCAGCATAATCTATTCTGTGAGAAATGTACCATCCTCTTCTGCTTCTTGATCAACCTTTTCTATGACCTTTACCTTCTAACCTTCAACTTCTACCTCAATCTATGAGGTATTTTCTTCTCCATCACTTTCATTCACCAATTGATGGTCCACTACAACCATTTTCTCTTCTTGTCTTTCTTCATTTGTCTTTTCACTAGTGTGAGTTGCTCTCATATCTTTTGCCTTTCTATTGCAACTATCCTTTCTCATCTCTCTCTTTATCCCTTCCAAGGCATCTCATGCCTCTTGCCTCAATTTTTGTGCTTTCCTCTCAAATATAGTCATCCATCTCTTCTTTCTCCTTTTCTCTAACATGAGGATTATAAAAACCTAACAAATAAAAAACCCTCACTTTTTCTTTATTTTCTCCATCAATAACTTTCAGTCTTCTTAGCTCTCACTATTGCAAGACTCCTCCAAACTTCCACCAGTTTCTCAACCTCCTATCATACTCTCACTGCTTTATTCTCTTCCCACTCTCAGGTCCTAGCATAGGCTGCCTTACGTTTGATGCTTTGCCTATACACTCAAAACCTTTGGTTCTGATACCATTTGATGCAAGGAAAAACCTTCTCTTGAGCATTCAAATACAAAACATAAATCTACATTGGTAGATTCTCTCTTCTCTCATATTACACAAAAGATTGCAGCAAGCAACAAAGTCTACTTCAAATTAAAAATTAATATTAGGAACAAATTCAATTATGTTTGACCTCTTCAATGACCTTCCTCACAAATTTTGAAACTCACTCTTTTCTTCTACACAACCATTGACACAAGTGCCTTCTTCCTCCTACCCTATGAAGCCCCACTTTCTCACTTTCTCAACCCACACTTACTCACCATGCTACCTTGCGTTGTTTCCCTTCCTCCTTGTATCACACATACTCTTTCACCACCAATTCAAGCTCTATCAAATAGTTGAATACATTGATGGATATCAAATTCCTTGCTCAATGAAGATGCACCATCATTTTTTATTCTTCCTTAGTTGGTGTCCTTTCTCATTCCTTTTACTAATTTTTTCTTTCTATTCAATTCATATTCCTTTGAGTCCATTCATCACTAGAGGGTTGAATAGTTAATACAAGACATTTCAAATGCATGTCATTTTTCTTTTGTATTAAAACATTTAGAATGCATTCATTTGGTCGGCTAATTGATGATTGTGCTTTTCAATCAATGTCATTCAAATTGTCATTTGATTGGCCTTCTTTCCTTCAAACCCCTATAGTCTATTTTCTTGCTAAATAGTTTCAAATTAACATCTGGAAATTGTATTTGATGCAATTTTTTTTACTTACAAAATTAACTCACATGCATACCGTATGATGTAGGCAAAGGTTTTGAAATCTATAATCCTGCTAATTCATTTTTCTTAAAAGTGTGTAGAGCCTTCTCACCATATTCATTTTATGTATAACCTAAAAATATTGTAAACCACAATACCACATTTCTTTGAGGCATTTAAGTAGTTCACAGTATTTGTCTATGTTTCCACAATTTGCATACATTTAGACTACGGTGGTAGTTACAAATACAATAGTTGACAAAATCTTCTTTCTGCTTCAATGGAGGTCCTTACTCTATTTCAAGCTCCCATTTTGACACAAATTAGGAGGATGGCGATATAGGTTGTGTAATTTAGTTGTATGCTTGCCAAGTTCTTTTCCTTGAGATCTATTTTGTGCATATCAAAAGAGAGTAAACTAATATATGAGTCAGATCCATATAGCTTTCTAAGTGTTCAGTGTGACCATTATGTATTTTAAACTTTCTCTTTTATCTTTCACAATTACCTAACTTAGAATTAGATTGAACATGGTGATAATGAATTTTGTAAAGCAAATAAGAAGATTCCAATGAGACTATTGAACTGAAAATTTGAAACAAATAAACTCAAAGAATTTGTTTTTTGTGGTGTTGATCGTGTATGAGTTGGCATGCCTCTACACCACCTTCACATCTCTAAGCACAACTCACTGCTCACAAACCTCATGAAGGTAAACAAGAGCAAAGGCTATATTTGAAATAATATAGTACCTTCAATCCCAATCCATGATACTCTTTGTCTTTGCAAATAAATAGTTATCTAGACTTTCATTTGGTAAGAATTAGTGGACCAAAGAAATTTGCCTCTTTGGTGGCTCCACCCCAAGAGTTGTATGGTGTCTTAGCTTACTGAATATGGTAACTTTTGAAACACATTATTTCCTTCCTTGTTTCTATTGTGTAAGCAGAAGCATAAACTTAGAAGATCAAATATTGTAGCACAAATTAGTTGTAAAGAAATAATGAAAAGAATAAAATGGAATAATAGAACAAACATAAGAAGCTAATTTATGGGAAGTAAAACCTTGACAAAACATCAATAAAATATCCATCAGACAAGGTGTCAATATTCTTATTATTCAAAAAAAACAATTACAATCCTCACAATTGTTGCTATCATAATTTCTCTTGCAATCTACATTTCTATAACTGCTCTTGCAATTTGAATACCTAAATATAGGTAAAACATGTGTTATTCCTCAAGACAACCAAGATATATAGAATATCCTCAAAATGACAACCATCACTAAACATAGATAAAACCTATTTTATTCCTTTAAGAAAATTAGAAATTTTCTTTTAAAGATTAAAAACTATTTTCTTTCTTAAAAAATAAGATATAATTTCTTTATTTATTTTTGTTTTATTGGTGAATTGTTATCACAATCGTAATGGTTTCGAACCCTTAGATATTCTCTTGATACCCACAAACTATGAAAATGTAAATGCCCATACCTGAGATGCCATAACCAACTTGAATCCTCATAAGCCATATTTGCCAAACTTTTGTTATGTTCACCAAACCTCAAGGGGAACATCCTATTTCTTGTAATAGGAACAACAGTGATCACCCTATTATTCTTATTCTTATCATAGATAGTACAAGTCTTATTCTCAAAGACTACTTTATAATTTTTCTCACATAGCTGCCCAACACTTAACAAATTGTGCTTCAATTGTGGAGTATAATAAATATCATGAATACTCTTTATACCTTCTTTTGTTTGGACCTCCATAGCTCCTTTGGCAGCAACCTCCAATGATTTATCATCACCAAGCTGGATCTTGGATTTGAAACTTCCATCCTTTGTTGAAAACAATTTCTCATTTCCTGTCATATGGTTAGAGCATCCAGAATCTAGGTACCAAACATCTTTACTAATATTTTCACCCTTGGCATAAGATAAAAATAAGTGATCACGAGGATTCTGACTACTTTCTTGAGCATAGTTAGCACTTTTACCTTCTTTCAATCTGCATTCTCTTTCAAAGTGGCCATACCTATTACGATGGTAACATTGAACATTTTTCTTATCAAATCTGCCTCTACCTCTTCCTCTGAAACCACCACTTCCTTTTGAGCCACCTCTTCCTCTACCTCTTGAAGAATTTTGGCTTTGCCCTTTACCTTGGCCTTGATTGATTTTGCCACTACTGCTGCTTGCATCTTCATTTTTTGTGATTAGCAATTTAGAGGAAAATGCTTTCTCTACACCTTCAAAAGAATCTTTCAATCTTTCTTCATGAGACATCAAGGATCCAACCAGTTGATCAAACTATAGTTTTGTCAAATCCTTGCTTTCTTCTATGATTATTGCTACATGATTTCATCTGGGTGTCAAAGATCTCAACACCTTTTTTATCAAAACTTCATTGCTTACAATTTCTCCAAGTGTAGCCATTTTATTGACCACATCTTTGACTCTAACACAATAATCACTTATACTTTCAGCTTCTTGCATCTTCAAATTCTTGAACTCTCACTTCAATGTCTGAAGCTTGACCACTTTAACTTGATCACTACCCTGGTAAGCTTCTTGTAGAGTCTTCCAGGCATCTTTGGCAGTTGTTGCTCCTAATATTCTTGGAAATAAGCTCTTATCAAGAGCTATCTGAATGTGAAACAAAGCTTGAGCATTCCTTTTCCTTGCTTCCTTTCTTGTTGTTCTTTCATTGCCTGTAAGGGCATTCCAATCAGTTGGCTCTTGATAACTTGATTCAATAATCTCCCACAAATCTTTTCTAATAAAAAAGGTCAGCATCTTAATGCACCAATAATCATAATCATTCCCATCAAATTCTAGAATGGGCATATGGTTAGAATTCGACATGATTAACTTTGGAAAAATTTCAACAATAAAACTTTAACCCAAAACAATTTTACCTGCTCTGATACCACTTGTAGAATTTTGAACCTGACCTATCCTCTATGAACCAACTGATTAGCAAACAATAACAACAAAAAGAAGAAAACACCAATATCTTTATTGAAGCTTAATTAAAAAATTACATAGAGGCTCTATATATAAAGAATTTGCAGTCTAGAAGAATAAATAATAACTGCAGTTCTAAATATATTCCTAGCTTTGCATGGAAAGCTACTAAGGCTCTCAAACTAAAAAAATAAAACTACTCCCTAAATTAAGAATACAATAAGTGCATGCACAACATGCTTTATTTACTAAAAACAAACTCATGCAAAAAGAAAAACTAAGAATAGTCCTAAGGATTCATGCATGCTGGAGTACATGCTTTATTTGCATGAATAAACGAAAAAAAACTATTAACTAAAAATAGCTTATGCATGGTGATGAATGGATAGCTTCATGTCCAAACTGGAGTTGCACTGAGCTGCATGCTAGAGCAGCATCACTTATCAACAAATCTCCTACTCCTTCCATTTTGCCCACGTGTTAGTTTTTTTACAGATAGTTTGTTTCTATTTGGCTTGATATCTCCAATGTCTATTTAGTTATAAAATATATTACTCCTAATAAGTCACATATATTAATAGAGATTTATATAATATGCTCAAACCTTACATTACAATGAATTAAACTCAACTTAAATTTTGACAAAATGCCCTAAACAAAAGGAACATAAAGGTAGCTACAATTTTAATCTATGGTCTCCGAACATCTATAGTTCATAGTAAACTTATCAACATTAACAACTGTAAGCAATATTCAACAAATCTACAACAAATCTGTTATAATCTAGGTTGTGAGAGGATCAAAGTTATAATTTCTGCAACAAATCTACTAAAATTACACATAATTTAAGTATAAAATGTGAGAGAAAGAATAGAAAGAGGAAAAAAAAACATATCAGAGGTGCTTGTGAAGCATTCTAAGTGAAAAGACAGAATACTTCAGTTGGATCAAATGACCACCAAGATTTTATAACAAACTAAAGATATATACATTCCACGGTTTTTGTTAATTATAATTGTCAAGTATGCTAAGTTCTTTCAGGCATAGTTTACTAACATCTACATCCCATCAGAAAACATTGCAAGATGGTAGATACATGCATGGTAATTGAAAGGCAATATTGCATATATGATTATAATTCATCAGAGCATGCCTAGCCCATTGACATAGACAATCAATTTTTTATATATAAGAATTGTTGCAATATCTTAAAAGTTGTGTTTTGCAATGGCAATTGGCCTTCTTTGACCATTCTTTTTCTTTCCTGTTGCATATATCTATAAAGTAACAGATCAGATAAATCCTAATTTTAAACCAATTAAACTGTCATGTACTCATGACAAATGGACATACATATATACATATAACACTAAAATGATTCTTCTTATTCACTATCTTTGTATTTTTCATTAGCTTTCGATCCACAGTGTTACAGGCTCCTCCCATATTTCAGCCTGAAGGCTAATTAATTGCTAAAAGGTATTTGAATTTACAATCTTCTATTTATTTGGGCCATTGCTGGATTTTTTTTAAATAAATGTTTCTATCTTTTAAATAAAAAATTGATATCTGGTGTTATAATCTTCCAGCAATAGATTATAAAATCTTTGTTTTCATCAAGTTTAAATTGCAATAAATTATATTTTTAATAAAAGTAATTACATTCTAATTCAATAGACCACTCAACTCCTAACCAGAATTCTTAGCAGCTAAAAAATCTTTGAAGACATTATTTGGGTCTTTTGCACTGTGGTCTTAAATTTTCTTTGCAATTTTGTCATGTATTTGTAAGAAAAACCAATTTGTTTTCCCTTACATTTCCTCTGATCTTTTATAATTTAGTTTTTCCAAGCATTGATAGCATCTAACAATCAAACTATGCTTTCAGGCTAGCGGCTGGCATTTTATTCACGTAAGTAGATATTTCAGTATAAGAGCTCTTTTTCCAGGTCAAGAGGGCTTTTGTAAGTATCTTGAGTTCAGTTCCAAACTTTCATACTATAATTTTCCATTCTTAATGATTATTCATTATTTACAATGCTAGAATAGTGGGAGAACTTGCAAGAAACCAAGCTGATTGGTTTCATAGGTAACTAGTTAAATACTATCAAAAATTCTATTGTATGTTTCATATGATGGTCTGATTTTCTGTAAAATTTTGAAATATTGTTAAAGCGTATATATAAGATTTCATTTGGTCAAAATATGTATAATTTCCTCGTATTGCCTTCATTAATTCTTCCTTTGGGTTAAACAATTTGTCTTCCTTTATATTTATCATGTCATCTAAACAGTCATCTATTAGGCAATTTGTGAATTTTTGTTGATATGTCAATCTTAAAGAACTTTGATACTCAGAAAGTAAAAACTTTGAAAAAAAGTTTAACTAAAATATGTAAAATGTTTCATTTGCTTTTTTGATTTATTTAATCAATTGTGAGTACTAAAAAGGAATAAAAAGGAAAGTTGTTAATTATAGTCAAAGGCAAAGGTTTATATAATAGATTTGAAAATATGTACATATTCCTCAAGCACTCTACATTTTGTTTTACCATTGCGCATCCAAAATTCAAAAGAAAAAGTATGTTTGAAACAAGTATTACTATAACTTTAAATTTGTAACCTGTAATCATGTTGCAAAATCAAATTTAATGGAAACAACGGTTTTGAAAACAAATATTATTGTAATTTGAAATTGATGTTTCATTCTATTCTTATACTTCTTAGTAATTATGAATACTGATATGTTACTATTAATTGCAAATAGCAGCAACATTTGACACAAGGAACAAGTCTAGCAAATTCTCAATCACCATATTAAAAGGTAGGTTTTTTCACACATTTTCTATTCCTTATAGTTAGCAGTCTATAGTTTCCATTCATGTTGCAAAATTAAATTTTAAGGAAACAATTGTTTTGAAGACAAATATTACTATAATTTGAAATTGATGTTTTATTGCTTCTTGAATTTGAAGAATTACTATGATAAAATCTAGCATGTTAAATTCAAATATGCATTGATATTAAATCTAGTTAGGTAACAATAAAAAAAGAAGATTGCTTTCTTGACAATTATATTATAGTGATAGTGTCAATTTCGTTAACTAGGAGAAGACATCATAAGTAGGGAGAGTTCTCGTCAAATAAAATAAGAATTATACTATATGAAAAAATAGTTAGCGAACAATAAAAAACAAAGATCGGTTTGCTTACAATTATATCATACTCACAATATTGATTTTGTCAACTAGGAGAAGATATCACAAGGGAGACAGACTCCTAGTAACAAAGAAACAAAATTTGTAATTTCTAGCCACATATACATCATACTTGCAAGATCTCACTTACTATTGAGTAACACACCAATTGTGTATTTCTCTAGACAAACAAAAAACAGAAATTATTGACATAGACAACTACAAGATTACAAGCAAACCTCAAATTGTCATCATTGACAATGTACTACAAAAGGAAGGACTATATAGAATAAGTATATCTACATACAATATTGGAGATTTCTTATTTGATTCATTATCATATCTACTAAACCATCAATACAAATCAACGCAACTGCAAATCGGAACCATTGACTACTTCTTTAGTTGCCTTGCAAAAGGTGAAATAGAAGCAATCAACTCATATAACTATGAACTAAATCCTCAAACTCTATATGAATTACACAAAATACTAGATCTCAAGACATACATCCGAAGAATGCGATTGCCTGCAAAACCAACTACAATTGACCAAGAGATTGGATTATGGGGAGACATATTTTGTATACAATGGCTATCCAAGTGGTTAAATATACAAATATGTCTCTAGTCAATGTCCATCGGGAAAATGTACTACCATTCCAATCCATTACCAAATACAGAATCAAATTCCATCCTCTTCCATGATGCAAATTCTTTTACAAGACATTTTGAACCACTTTTAAGATTCAAAACACAAAATCTGCAATTCCAACAAAGCATAACACTAAGAGAAGTCGAAAAATATATCAAAACTAATACAAAGGAAAAACTAATCAAATGTACAAAAAGGAAAAGGTCAAAAAATAGTAACATAAGTAAAAAAATGAAAAGCCCAGAAAATATCAACACAACTACACCTGAAGAAGACAACGGACTAAAAAGCAACTCCCAACCAATATTTTCATTGCGCCAATTGAAGAAATTGATTAGAAGTACCAAAGAACATGAAACAATGGAACTAGTAGAACCACGAAAAGTGGAACATACAAAGATAATCTTGAATTCCAAAGATCAATAACAAATGCAAAACAACCATAGACCAATATGTACAAGTTCGAAAAAGAGGAGAACACTATCACCAATACAAATTTTCCAAAGTATAATCCTAGACACACCAAAACATGAATGTTCAATTTGCCAATTACTATGTTTCAACAAAGACATTAAAATTTTCACAAAAAAACAAAAACATACATACAACAAACTACTCAAATCCAATAATGTTGTTTTAACAAATTCAATTTGTCACATATGTCATATTGCATTAAAATAATCAGTTGTACCTAAGTATGCTACACCACATAATATCCAAACCAATAAACCATTGTAATATGTACAAATATGATCACAACTAGAAGAATGCCTTGTTTCACTCAGAATTGCATTTGCCCAAATTTGGGAACTAGGATACAAAACATTTCAAATGGGATTAATAGGTTCTATCATCAATGTTCTAGTTAACATGAACATTAAACAAAAAGCATTGCCAAAATCAGTTGGCAGTACATCAACAATTGTTATATCTCTAAAAAGAGGCTTGGAATATAAAAATGTATTTCAAAAATGAATGGTGCAACCAAATATGATTATGCAAGCTCTTGACCAGTTAACAAAAAACTACACTATTCAGAATGGAAAATGTTGAAATAAGCAATGACTGGAAACAAGCTCTACAAAGGAATAGTGAAAATGAAAACAATACTAAAATTAGTACAACTGAAATTGAGTCAGAAAGTGACTTAGAACAAGAAGATCCATCTGAAACTTTGATACATGGATTCACTGAATCTACATGTATACATAGAATGCAAGATAAAATCATAGAAATTGCACCTACACAAGACAATTACCCTATTGGAATCTTTAAAGACAAATATGCCGAGGAAATGAACTTTCCCACACTTTTCTTTAACAGTCCACATGATGATGACATTGTCAAAAGATTTAGCTACCAAAAAATTGCACAATGGGAATTGTCAAATTCACAAAGACATTTTTCATACCACACAACCAGCCTATTTTTCAAAACCATCAAAATACTTATACAATAATTATTGTATGCTACGTGGATTAGAATCTAGAAAGGTAAATTGAAAGGTAGAAAGCTACTAGCAAAAGAAGTCAAACATAAACCAAACCTAGAAAAATTTCTCAAATCAAATATTGGCTATGTTGACTTCAAAAGAATAAGAATATCACCAGACTACATACACCAACTAAAGAAAAATGTATTTGTAATGATATGCCAATTAGGACCACCAACTTTTTTCCTTACTTTCAATAGTGTTGAACAAAATTGGAATGCTTTAACAAGCACACTTCAAGAACTCCACAACATGCATCAACCAACATTACAACAAGAACAATCTTATAACGTAAATTAAAAAGATAAATTACAACTCATCAAAAGAGATCCAGTCACTCGTGTATGCTACTATAGACATAGAATAGATGTACTAAAAAAGATAATAAGTATAAATGACTCTTTCTTTGGAAATGTTTTGGACTACTTCTCTATAACTAAATTCCAAAATCGAGGCAATGAAGATGACCATTTTTTGATATGGGTAAAAGATGCACCAATTTATGGAAAACATAGCAATTCAAGTATTATAGAGTCTGTTGACAAGTATATTACTTATGCAACTAAACACCTAGAACCTAGCATAGCCATACTACAGAAGCACCATCATACAAAGAAATGTAGGAGATAAAAAAATGGATCTTGTAGATACAATTTTCCACTGCCACCAATATAGAAAACTACAATATTAGAACCACTAACAGCAAATAACCAAACCATAATCTCAATCACCAACAATATTTTTTCAAAGTTGCAAACAACAAACTATGACATATCATTCACCTTTCAAATGTTCTTGAATGAACAACGACATTATTGATGATGAGTACATAACTACTTTGAGGTCTACAATCCATAGACCCACTCTTTTCCTACAAAGGAAGTTATCACAAGCATGGAACAATAGCTTTGGGAAAAAAATCCCACAACTTTGGAAAGCAAATATAGATGCGTGCAATTTGTGCTTAATGCATATGCTGCAGCAATGTAGTATAGCTCATACATGGAAAAGGTTGATAAGTCAATGGCACAAGAATTCAAAAGAATATGCAAAGAGGACCAACAAGACAATATTGATGCAATAAAAATGATAAGAAAACTTGGAAACACCTTGCTCAACCTACAACAAATGTCATCACAACAAGCTACTCACATTTTCTATCTTTCATTGAATTATAGCTCAAGAAAATGTATATTTATTGACACAAGATCTGACAACAACAACACATTTATATTGAAACCTATTGAACTATTAAATAAGGAACCAAATGAGTCAGAAAATGCAATCTGTAACTCTTTAATTGACTACTACATAAAATGACCTCAATAAATTACACACATTTGTCTTGCAGAATTCATCTCAAAGTACAACAAAAAGGGCAATAAAATTGATGCAAAGACTAAACCAAATGTTATACGCTTTGTCAATTTCACCAAACATACTGATTTAGAGAAACATTGTAAAGAGCAATTACTACTCTTCGTGTCATTCACAATAAACGAGCATACATTGAAATAAAATTTCAATACATGGGAAGATGCCTATTTACATCATGAAAAAACAATTCAAAGCAATCGTGCAAAGTTCACGTACAATATAAATGCTACATGGGGTGACATTGAAAAATTTATTCATGAAATTAACTACAAAGATAATAACACTCATACCCAATCCTCCATAATTCAAACAAGTAAACAACATGAACAATATGTCATGCATAAAGATATCCAAACCATACATTACAACAAAATAAATAGCATAGCCCCCAATGCATTCAAAATTTCTCAACACCCACAAATTATGGACAACAATGACTACTACAAATTGAGGCAAATGTTAAACAAAGAACAACAAACAATTGTCAAGGACATCATAAAGAAAAAATTAAAAAACATCATAGCTCCATTGCACTTGTTCTTGACAGGTGGAGCTAGAATTGGAAAGAAGTTTACTACAAAGGCCATTTACCAAGCCCTTCTTTGCATCTACAATAACTCAATCGACAATGACCGAGACAAACCAAAGGGCCTAATAACTACATTCCCAACAAAAGAAGCATACAATATAGGTGGAACAACATTACATTCAATGTTTCACATACCTTTCAACAAGTTAGAATTTGTTCCACTTAACGTCAAAATGCCAGATGAAATGTCAAAGCATTACTATCAATTACATGTACTTTTAATAGATGAAATATCATTAGTAGGATCAACATTTTTACACTACATTGACAAACAATTACGTGATATAATGAAAACACCTACTATATACTTTGGAAAGCTTGACACATTTTTTTGTGGTGACCTTTATCAAGCACAACCTGTACTTGACTCCATTTTATTTGAAAATTCCCCAACTTCAATAGATCTAATGCCTTAAAAATTTTGGAAAGAAAAAATAAACTGCTACTCATTAAAAACAACAATGCGCCAAAAAGATGACAAGTTCATCTCAGTCCTCAACAGAATTAGAATAGGTCAACAAACAAATGATGATTTACAGTATCTAAACTACTTTTTCTTCTGCCCACCACCCATTGACCCAACATTCCCTTTTTAATTTTATAAAAGAAAGGATTTTGATATCCACAATAACAATATGTTATCTATCATACTTGACGAACTAATAGTATTAAATGCAATTGATGAACAAAAGGAAAACAACAATGGGATCCGTCTATACAGCCATACAACCGCACTACCACCTCAAATAAAATTGAAACCAAATATCCTCATAGAAATATTTGTAGGTAAGTACAACACACAAGATGACCTAGTAAATGGATCAGAAGGAATATTTAAAGCATACACAAAACACCAGGATTTTGATATTGTTTGGATAAAATATAATTACCCAAAAATTGGGCATCAGCAAAAGAAAACACTAGCACATTGCTATGTCCAACACATTGATAAATATTGGATGCCCATAGTTTGAGTCATTAAGCCCATACAAAAAATATTGACAAATGCAAAAATTATTATTCAAAAATAGTTTCCAATACAAATAGCATGTGCACGAACCATACATTGATCACGAGGACTCACAATGCAAGGTCTAGCTTTTGATCCAACTGGCATAAAACAACATGGTTTAACATACACAACACTTTCATGAACAAAATCTATTGAATTATTGTTTCTTCTCAAATCTCTAAATCCAACAAATTTCAAAGTCAAACAAAAGATATTCCTAAAAATGTATCGCCTTGAATTAGATGCACAATGGCAATTTGAAAATTAGATCACATGTTCAACTAACACATCACAAATGCTTTTATGCACATTAAACACTCATAGCTTAAAAGACCATATAAATGACATTGTCAATGGCTATGATATAATGTCATCTAACATCTTGTGTTTACAAGAACTACACATGCATCCCTCTCAAATGAACAATGTCTTTGAACAATTTCATAGTTATGCTATACATAACATATATGGCATATCAACCTTAACTAAAAAACATTTGTTAGTGTCCAAAATAAAAGAACACGAAAAAACAAATGTTGAGGCCATAACAGTCACAATACTTGAAGCCAACAATGAAATCAATATTTGTAATGTTTATGCAAAACCCAATGCTCCAATACTAGAAATTACCAAAATCATCAATGAAGTAGTCACATATGCAAACATAATAAATCCTCTATACATTATAAGTGATTTCAATATTGACATGTGCAATAAAAACAAAACCACAAGAATCTTTCTACATCAAATGCAACTACACAAAGTGCAATTACTATTAAACGAAGCACACAGTTTAAACAAACCATTAATAGATCACATTTGGTCCAATTCTACTGCAAATATATGTTCTATATACAAATTAGATCACCTTGCTACTTTCATAAATGTACATCACAACCAACATAATAATATGAGCCAATGTTATAATAAACATGTCACCAATCACAACCACAACTCACCCAATTAGAAAACATTATACAAAAAACAATATAGTGTTCTATACTCCAATCCAAAACTATAGTTATCATCTTATAACACAACTATTGTACACTTTTTTAGCAGCAAAGCAATGGACCTAAGCAAAAGGCCAGCAAAACAAGCTCAGTTGAAGCAAGAACATCCAAAGCAATAACAAACACCAAAAAGGTAAGGACATAGCTTAACTACTACTCAACAAATATTTATACCCAATTTCCAAGTATTAACAACATCTAATTTTATTTGCTGTAGATCAAAAATGAAAACTCCAAACTGTATATTAATTGAAGATCTCAATGCAAGAAAAAATGAAAACATGTTTGAAGGTGATGTTCTTGTAGTCTATAAAGCGACACTAGACAAAGTGAACAACAAACGTGAGATTCAAAGGCAAAAATGACAATTACATTGAATGCATCCATTAATCTCGTCCAACAATATGAAAACAAGATTATTCTAGGATCAGGAATTTTTATAACAGGATTTCAAATTGCTGCAAAAATAGATTATGATTGTCGAGATTGCAATTGTATATTGATTTTAAAATAATCATCTATGGTGGAGACCAAACCAAGTATCTACCAGCAATATAACTTCATTCCAGGTACAACTATCAAACAATTGCTCACAAGCACAAACAAATATGCCACTGGAGCAATTGGTGTGTTGGTTGTTGCAACAAAGAAAAGTTTCTGAATACATGATTGAAATCAAAGATGGCTTCACCACCATGGACACGGCAATGGTACAAAACTATCCTCATTCTTCCTTACATAATCTTCTTGATTTTTTAGTCTCCTTTCAACAAAACTAATTTTGTTACTGGTGAACAACTTCTATTACATCCAAATTTTGCACAACACTACTTAACAATTGAAGAGCAACTCAAAAGAAACGAAATCCCAACAATGTTGTTTAGAAACGTTGTTAAAAGGACAAATTTAAAAAACACACTTCAGACAGGTTTATCAACAATTATATGCAAATTGAATGATAAAAGAACAATCGAAAGACTCAATGCACTGGAGCATACAACATTGAGGTAATTTTTTCCACACAATTCTACTCTTCAATTTATAAGAATTTGCATTCCTAGTACTAACAGTTAAACATATCTTGCAGGTTCATGGGATCTTAAAAGTAATAAATCCTTTTTCCAATCCATTTCACGCATATTGCCCAAAATGCAACTATAACTTTGACGACTACAAAATTCTTGAAGAAGAAACTGTAGAATTTTGAACTGGCCTATCCTCTCTAAACCAGCTGATTAGCAAACAATAATAGCAAAAAGAATCAATTGCAAAAAGAAATCACAATTCAGAATAAAAAACAAAGTGCCTTGTTTTTTGGAATTGCACACACCAATTTCTTTATTGAAGCTTAATTAAAAAATTACATAGAGGCTGTATATATAAAGAATTTGTAGCCTAGAAGAATTAATAATAACTGCAGTTCTAAATATATTCCTAGCATTGCATAGAAAGCTACTAAGGCTCTCAAACTAAAAAAACAAACTACTCCTTTAATTAAGAATACAATAAGTGCATGCACAACATGCTTTATTTACTAAAAACAAATTCATGCAAAAAACAAAACTAAAAATAGTCCTAAGGATTAATGCATGTTGGAGTACATGCTTTATTTGCATGAATAAACAAAAAACTATTAACTAAATTAATCTAGCTGCATGCTAGAGTAGCATCAGTTATCAACATACTCCCCCTTGATGCTAAGAGGGCTCACAATATTATCTCATAGTGCTATAAACTGAGCTTTCAAAATCACTTTGGTGAATATATCTGCTAGCTGATCCTGGGTGTTGATGTGCCTCAATTTGACATCCTTCTTCTGCACCAAATCTTGTATGAAGTGATATTTCAAATCAAACTGCTTTGTTCTACTGTGATGAACCGGATTCTTAGCTAACTTGATGGCACTCACATTGTCACAATATATCACTGTAGGCTGAATTTGTTTTCTCCAATTTCTTCCAAAAATTTTTTGAGCCAAAGAGCTTGTGTACGTCCTGAGGTAATTGCAACATACTCTTCTTCTATAGATGAGAGGGCAACAATGCTTTGTTTTTTCGAGCTCCAAGTAATTAATCCAGAACCAAAAGAAAAACAATTTCCAGATGTAGATCTAGGGTCATCCATACTACCTCCCCAATCTGAATCACTAAAGCCTACAAGATTGAACTTTTCAGAAGAGTAGTAATGAATACCAAAACTTAAATTCCCTTTCACATACCTCAAAATCCTCTTGGCTGCCTTCATATGTATTTCAGATGGATTTGTCATATACCTTGAAACAAGTGAAACTAAATAGGCAATATCAGGCCTCATGTGGATTAGAAACATCAAGCTCCCCACAATACTTCTGTAAGTTGTCTCATCAACTAAATCAGCACAATCATCTCTACATAACAAAACTCCATGAGCACTTGGAGTGGAGGCAGGGTTACAATTAGTCATATTCAATTTCTTTAGCATATCTTGTGTATACTTTGTTTGACAAATGAAAATCTCATCCTTACTTTGATAAACCTCCATTCCTAGAAAATATTTCATTAGACCAAGATCTTTCATCTCAAATTCTTTCATCATAGTAGCTTTGAATTCATCTTTCATCTTAGAACTACTACCCATATACAAAAGATCATCAACATACAAACTTATGATGAGAATATCAATACCTTCTTGTTTGTAGTAAAGGGTACGATCACTCTTACTTC
>NC_081409.1:833908734-834033734 GCF_030272615.1 Cryptomeria japonica
ACACCTCGACCTCCTCTACCCTCTAATCATATCTTGAACACTATCTTATAGAGTTTGGGGCAATTACAGTTACAAATTACAAACCTAGCCTCCACTTCTGGTCAATCATCCATGCTTGCATACTATCGGAAGAGTCCCCTTGACATCACTATCTTGAATATGATCCATCCTCCCATGGCTAAATCACTAAATTTCAACATGTTCAACCATGATAGGGACCCTATTGTGCATATTAACTCTGTTATGACCATGTGTAGTGATTACCATAGCCAAGACTTTGTATTTCTTAAACTATTCTTGTAGTCCCTTAAGGGAACTACAATAGAGTGGTATAGCTCCTTGCCAAATCATTCCATCCATACCTTTGATCAACTTATGGATTTGTTCCTTAAAACATTTCAGGCTAACATTGGTAGCAGGGTCACTATTGTTGACCTTGTTCATTGTAAGCAAAAAACCAATGAAAAAGACACAAACTTTATCTCGAGATATCATTCAATCTCTACCAGGATCCCCTTTGCCTTGCTCGATAGTGATTTGTGTAGGATGTTCATTGGCAACATGCAACCGATATTGAGGGAGAAGTTGTCTCCTAATTGTTTTCAAAACTTTTCCAATATGTGTTACGCACTCACGAAGTACCAACACACCATCACATAGTTTGAAGATACTACTTTGAACCCTTGTAGTGGGTCATTCACAGGAACATACATGAAAGGGTTTAAAAATAACAAAGCTATAGCTAATATTGTAGTTTTTCCCCCAATGGCAGCTACACAGAGATCACAACAGAATAGACTCTTCATGCTAAATTAAATGACTCCTTCTTAAGCATAATGTTGTGATTGCTAAAAGACAATCGGATTCCCCTTCTCAAGGTTAGACCATTATCTAATAACAAACCCTATCCATGTTGGTATGATGGGTCAAAATTTTATCATTACCATCGTGTACCTTGTCATGACACTGAGTGATGTTATTTGTCTTCGAAATATTATCCAAGACCACATCGACAATGGTGTGATTAAAGTTGATGCGCAAAAGCACAAATCAAATAAGTTTGTTGATAAGACCAATAGTGATTTGCAGATATACACCGTTCTGTTTCCCCAACATTCAATGAATTTTATTTCTACATCACATCCTCCTTTAGATGATGTTCCATTTGTGAACATGGTCACCATCACTCCTATTTGTTTGCATCCTAGCCAGAAGGGGAAGGTGTCTGACATGCCATTATCATTCACCCCTTTAGATGTCCCATATTGTGGAGAGCGTACTCCTCTATAAATCCCTAATAAATTGAACATTCAAACTATCATAGGTGTGATGGTTAACCCATCATATAGAGTCGATGTCATCATATAGGAGACTCTATTTGTGAATGGTTAGCATAGGCCTACATATGAGAAATATTGAGCAACTCCGAGGATGCATGATTGTTTCTCTATCCCTCCTTTGGTCAGCATCACCTTGATGGTCCTCATCGAACTGGAGGTTGTTTTGTGAACCATTTTTATCATTCCTAAGTTGGACCCTTTTTGCCTTAAGTTGGGCTTTCCCTAGTTGATAGTTGTAGCATCCTAAAATTGCACCCCTTGCAATTTCGATCACTTTTGGGTCTTCACCTTAGTGTTTTCACCCATTGGCTTGATTGAAGACCTAATTATGCTTATACACATCACAAACATGAAAAACCTTGATTGGCACCCCCTTGGGTACCTTGATCTTGACCCAAATTTGGGAAAGACCAGGGTGTGGTACCCCGGTCCTCACCAGGACCAGGGTGTGGCACCCCAGTCCTCACCAAGACCAGGGTGTGGCACCCCGGTCCTCACTAGGACCAGGGCATGGCACCATGGTCCTCCCTAAAATGGGCCCTCTTTAAACATTTCAAATTTGAGTGGGATTTCCCTCTCTATGTCAGCTCATGTCAAAAAAATAGTTAGTTTTTTCAATGGGAATGTATATAAAGAGGTTTTCCCCTCTCATTTGATCATCACATGAATACACAAGCATCTATCAAGCGTACATGAGATAAAAAATTCAATCATTCAAAATAAATTGAGTATTTTCAATCTTCCTTCAAGCCTTGGAGCATAAATAAAGTCAAGATTCAAGCATTGAAGTGGAGATCTACATCCTATTTCATGAAACCCTAATTCCATGTGAAGGCAGGCAAAACTTCATAAGGAGGTATAATCATTTAATTTTCAGTCACAATTCAACATTTCCCTCAAAAGGAGAACCTTTCCTTTCAGTCGTTTCAATTACATTTTTCTCAATTTCATGGTTAATTACAAAACCGGGGTTTTACCTAAGGCAAGCCCCTATTCCCAACCTATTTCCCTTTCTTTCTGTGTGTAGGAAATAGGTGCACAATTGTACTTGTTAGAATAAGCTTCAAACACAGAGGCGAAAAAACCCTTTTTGGTGTGTGGAAAATTTGGAGGACCATGTTGCCAAGTCATGACACCTACTTTTTTGAGGCATTTTTGCAAAGTAGATTCAAATCATCTTATATTACTCAAATCTAGGTGCATGACAAAATCAAGAACCTATAGCTCATTATTTTCTCAGTTTTATCTCTAATTACAACATTTTACCCTAAATTAGCATTTCAACTTACAAAAGAGGGAAAAACACATCATAATAAATCAATCCACCTAGTATTAAGTCCTTATCTGATTTTTGACTGAATCTAGTGTATTCCTTTTTTCTTTTGAATGTAAAGGAATTCTTTCCCCAGAGCGAAAATTGATTTGGTGATTTCTCCTTCTATGTTGCAAATTGCCAAATAATTTTTTTCCCTTTACATTTTGGTGAACTGACTCCTTAACCTTTAATTCTGATTTTTGTTTTCAGATTTGAGTGTGTATACAATTCAGATTTTCATTTATAAGTTTGATTTCCTTGCAAATTTTTAAAAAATTAGAGGTTAAATTCACTAAAAGCCTAATTTTAATTTTAAAATTGAACTTGGCGATTATCTAAATTTTGAATTAATCATTTCAGATTTGAGTCTCTTGTTTCAATTTCAAAATTCAAATTTTCACTTGCAAGATTCAATTTCAAATTTTTAAAGTTAAGTGTTTAATTTCAAAAACCCTAATTTTTAATTTAAAAATTGAGCTTGTGGGTTGTTTAAAATTTGAGTTTCCCTCTTCGAATTTGGTTGCTAATTTCAATTCAAAATTACAGTCTTGGATCAAATTTCAATTTTAAAATTAAGTGGTTAATTAAACAAACCCTAATTTTTAAAGTTTTAATTAAATTGATTCCTTCAATTACCACATTTCAAAATTTAAATTTTATAATTAAGAAGTTATTTTTAAAAAGTCCTAATTTTAAATTTAATTTTCTCTTCAACAATTTTAAAATTTAAAACTGGGATTTAAAATTAAGAGGTTATTTTCACAAGGCCCTAATTTTACAATTCAATCTTTTGGATAATTTTAATTTAAAATTAAGTGGTTATTGGTACATAATCCTAATTTGAAATTTCAGTTTCCTAGTAGTTTGCATTATTGTTCTTTATTCTTTCAATCAATTTCTTCGTTTAATTGAGTAATCTTTTTTCCTAGAATTTTGCATTATTCAATTATTTTGCAACTTTTATTCCAAAATTCAAATTTCAAATTTCAAACTTCAAATTTCAAATTTCAAATTTCCAAATTCCCCCCTTAGTGCATGAGTTTTACTACTATTAGACCAACCTATAGTATCTCCATGAGAAGGAGTTGTAGAATTAAGGCTTCTCAAGGTTTAAATATCGACGAGATGGAGCCTAATTTGGATAACTTTTTCAATAAGGATATTGTTGGTTCTTCCAATCCTACAAATGTCCCCATTCATCCTCATTCTTTAGATAATTCTCATCATGTGGAGGAATCACTAACTAGGGTTTCCATTGACCAATTGGAGAAGATTTACAATCAATTTGAAAATCTTCAACAATAGATGAGTCAACAATTCTTGGAAAGTGAATCTCTCCCATTTATTGAAGGATTAAAAAGAATGGTTCAAAGTGATAAACTTGGTGTTGATATCTTGTGTGGTATTTCTCATATTATTAATTCTAATATTATGCCCATGAAGAGTTGTGTTGAAGCCGTAGGTTATACTCAACCTCCTAGTCAAGTTAATCATTACATTCCATTGACTACTCCTATGGCTAGTGTTCCCACATTTACATCAAACATCATGGCTACCTCTACATGAAATGCTATACCTACAAATGTTATTCAAGGGGGTAAATCCTCTTCTTTCATTCCTCCTACCATGATTCCTTTATTTTTTACCCAATATTCTCCTATACCTATGAATGCTAGTCAAGGGGGAAACTCATCTTATTTAATTCCTCCTAACATGAGCCTTCCATTTGTTACCCAATCCTCTTCCATACCTACCTATAATAATGTTCCAGCTCCTTACTCTCAACCCCCTCCATCATTCAATAATATTACCCCTCCTTCTCAACCCAACATGTCCAACTTTAATACTTCTACTGAAGCTACCATCAATAGTCTAGCTCAAACAATGTCTTCCTTGAAACAATAAATAGATTCTATGAATCAATCTAAGTATAATGTGCCCACATTTGATGTAGTGGGCCCATTATACAATGACATTGTCTGAGTTGTCCCTCCTAAAAATGTGGAAGTCCCTCAATTAAAACTTTATAATGGAAAAGGTGATCCCTTGACTCATGTTAAAACACTTCAAACTTTATGTAGTGACTTTGCTCATTACCAAATATTGTTGGCTAAATTGTTTACTAGAACATTAAGGGATAAATTTGCAATAGTATTGTTCTTTGCCTCCTTATTCTATTACTTCTTTTCAACAATTGGCTAATGCTTTTATTCAATAATTTCACAATAATATTAGTCCTAAAATCACTTTGACTAATTTGATGCATTGTAAACAAGGTGTTAAAGAAAAAGTGACCGATTTTATTGGTAGATATAAGGATTTGCATTCTCAAATTTCTTTTCATGTGCCTGATCAAGATATTCAAAATATTTTTATTGGTAATTTGCAAAAATATATCAAGGATAAACATCTCTTTTCTGAGTTTACTTCCTTTACATAGTTGTGTGCAGTACTTCACAACTATCATCTTATCGTGAGTCAATTGGAACAATCATCCTTTTCAATGTCTCCAAATGCTAAAAGTGAAAATGCTCAACAATTTTTTGTGAAGTTCAAACCTAACAAGGGATTGATAAAATTCAATGACAACAACAACACTCTAGTAGCAGCCACAATAGGTGTGCTTCCTTTGTCTAAATACTTTAAAAAAGAATTCACTCCTCTTAATGAATCTTTGCATAGTATTATGTCTCAATTTTTACAAAGCAATGTGTTGAAACTTTCCCCTATCAAGCCAATTGATCCATCTAAGACATCCTCACCTTAATTTGATTCTAAAGCCTTTTTACAATACCATTGTCAACCTAGTCATGACATTGAAAATTGTTAATCTTTGAGAAGTAAGATTTAAGACTTGATTGATGACAATACCATATTTGTGGCTGGTGTGAATGATAAAAGAAACAAATCAGTAGCTCCTCCTAATCAAAACCTTCGAATTTTCACTAATCCTTTACCTTCCCATTCCACTAATGTGATTGAGATGAATCATCTTCTTGTCTTCTCTCCTAATGATGTTGGCCTTGAGTTTAATAATGTGGTGACCCTTATAGATAGAAAAAGAATTCCTAAGGACTTATGCATCACATTTTATCTTAGTAAGACTATTGAAGCACCCGATGGTCCACTTTACATAATTGCAAAAATTAAAGGCATACCTTCTTGAGGGGTGCCCATTGATCCAGCTTGTATGGTTAATGTGATAATAGAAGAATTTCTTTATACTTTGCAATTTCATAAAGTGATATATGATGATACTGATGTGGTAGTTAAATTTTTTTCGGCTTCTCTTGTCCTTCTATTGGTTATATCACACTTCCTATTGATGTTGGCACAAAATTCTTAGATATTAAATTTTCTATAATTCTTACATCCAATCAATTTCATGTGAATTTGGGACATCCTTGTCTCTCTTCCATGAAAGTGATCACTTCTACTATTCATAAGTGTTTGAAATTTCCTCATAATGATGAAATCATAACTGTTAATCATAGCATATATCAACCTACAATGAGACATCCAACATGTTTGTCTTGATTATTTTTGGTCTGAACAATTCTAACCTCTTCAACCTAGAAGTGGTGTTATCTTTAAATGATATCAAAAATGGAAAAATGAGATGATTTTGTCATTGAGTAAACTTAGAAATCCAACACTCAACCTTCCTCTTAATGATCATCTACCTCTTCTTGAGTATAAGACTATTCTTCCTCATAAGAAAAGAAATAATCTTCTTCCCAAAGAGGAATCTATTCCTTCTCCTAAAGATGAGTCCACTCTTCTCTCCAAGGATAGAAATGCTCCTCCTCCTAGGCATCAAGATATTCCTCCAAAGGGTAGACCTATTCCTCATCCTCATGATGGACCCAGTCTCTTTCCTTCACCTCTCATTCATCCTTTATATGGTGCTGTTCTTCCTCCTACATCTTACAAAGGGAAGTGACTGGCCTCTCCCATTGTTCAACCTAAAAGACCTCCTATGCATCCTTCCTTGAAAAATGAAAACAAGCCTATACCCGATGAACCTAAATCTTCACAACCTTCAACTAAAACTAAATGAAACCATTGTGTGAGAGAATGCTAACAGAGATGTCATGCTAGAGCTCGTGAACTTTCTTCCCAAATAATTTCTTCTCCTAAAACACCAACTGTTGACATAACTCCATTTTCTCCTAATGAGGATGTTCAACCTAATTCTCCAAGATGCAAAATTCTTAAGACAAATGATAGTTCACATTCTATTTTTATTAGAGATCCTATTTTTTTTAATCTTGATGAAGGAATAGGTGAGAATGTTGTTAATGATGAAAATGTTGATCCTAATATTTCTGATGATGAATATAAATATATTGATGTTGACAATGATTTATCTAAACAATTTTCAAAAGCATTAATCCTAGCTCCTAGTAATAGACAAAGTGATTCATCATTAGAGAATGGTCCCTGTTTGGAACTTGTGATAGCTCCATCTACCATGATTGAAGTGGCTCCTCTTGCATATTGTCCAGCTTCTTGAAATAATGATGAACAATATCGGGAGGTGGATGGTGTGCCTGATTACCTTCATTAACACTGTATATTCTCTCTCTCTCTTTCCTCTCTTGCTTGTTTGTGACCCTTCTTCTATTTGTCTCTCCATTATTTTATTTGTTGTCCCTAGTGTTTTCTATTTAGGATGATGCAAAGCATTGAGATCTCTTTTGGTGTCTCCCATGTTGACTCAAAAGGAACATGTGTCCCTTTCTTCCATGGCGGTTTCCTTTCTTTGGGGAATGAGGACAATTGTATGTATATATACATGATATACATGAGTTATCATAAAAAGCAAACAAATCCCAAAGCTAAGTGAAACCACCATGTGCTTATACAAAAACCTAACTTGACCTTCAAATGATGTCTTCTTGTATACCTTTGCTTAATCTCGCATATACCTTCACACAATTCTTTTTCGCATTCCACACTTGATCTTACAAATAAGATCTTACATTTATACCATACCCTAAGACCAATTTTAGTAGGTCAGCTCTACAAGATATTACAATAAAATCATTTTGCAAACAATATAATATCCGATGCAATAACCGATTAAACATGTCGGCTTAATGCATTTACATCAATAATAAATCATCTCCATAGCATGCCATGCTGATCTGGAAAAGATAAACCTGTCGGTGTAACCCTAGATAACCTGGACCTATTTGTCGGTAAAAGAAAATATACAAATATGAATATACCAATGATTAATTATTCCAAACAAAGTGTCCACATGATTTCTTCGACATTACCAAGTGTCTTCCATATCATTCTAGGTACCGGCGAACATTATATCCTGCTAGTGAACCATATACCAGTAACTGTGCAATAGTTACTTGCTTGCCAATGAATGTTGCTGGATCTCCAAAGTGCTAGTTTTCAGTAGGTGTTGACATCAATGACAAAACCATACCAAAATACCAACATACATGAGATCGAGCATTCAAGCATTCAAGCACTCAAAAACAATTGAGCATCTTCAATCTTCCTTCAAGCCTTGGAGCAGCAATAAAGTCATGTTTCAAGCATTGAAGTGGAGATCTATATCCTATTTTATGAAACCCTAATTCTATGTGGAGGCGAGAAAAAATTCACAAGGAGATATAATCATTCAATTTTTAGTCACAATTCAGCATCTCCCTCAAAAGGAGAACCTTTCCTTTCAATCATTTCAATTATATTTATCTCAATTTCATTTTTAATTCCAAAACTGAGGTTTGACCCAAGGCAAGCCCCTATTCTAAACCCATTTCCCTTTCTTTCCATGTGCAGGAAACAGATGCATAGTTGTACTTCTCAAAATAAGCTTTAGACATAGATGAAACAACCCTTTTTGGTGTGCAAAAAATTCAGAGGACCACGTTGACGCATAACAGTCACTACTTTTTTGGGGCATTTTCATAGGGCAGATCCAAATCAACTTATATTACTCAGATCCAGGTGTAGGATAAAATCTCAAACCTGTAGTTGATTATTTTCTTATTTTTGTCTCCAATTTCAATAATTTACCCTAAATCAACATTTCAACTTAAAAAAGAGGGAAAAACACATCATAATCAATCAATCCACTTAGTATTCAGTCCTTATCTGATTTATGATTCAATCTAGTGGATTCCTCACCTCTTTTGAACATGAAGGAATTCCTCCCCCAAAGAGAAAATTGATTTTGTAATTTCTCCTTCTATGTTGTAAATTGTGAAATCAAACTTTCCCCTTTACAATAGCAATCAATGTAGTCTCCTCAGTGGTGCGGAAGCACCTAGATTTCCTCATAAAGTTTCACAATTTTGGAATGGATGATCCTAAATAGGATAAATGAATTAATAATGGACTTTTCATAGGTCCACACCAGGGTTTTCTTGTTGTCTCAGTTTTGGCCAATATGCCCTTGTAAGCCAAAAATGGCATCATTTTGAAAAATAGTGTAAAACTCCTTGTAAGGCCTCATAATAATTTTGGACATGTTAGTTTGATGTTAGGGAACCATCCTATGGGGCTTAGAGTGAGTAAAAATGCATAAGTTACAAAGATGCAAAATGGAGCAAAAATTATCATTGTTGCTTGACAACTTTTTGCAACTTTGGGCGCAACTTTTAAAAAATGATCAAATCGATAGTTGAGGAACTGATGGGTGGTTGGTTATGACCAAGGAGGCATATATAATGATTTTAGAATCATTATAAACTGGTTGGAAGATCCATGAGTAAATGTTGAATAATACTTGAAGGCAATTTTCAGATTTTTGCATAAGATATGTAATTTTTGTTATAGTAGTCCGTACCATATGGTTTGATCTTGGTACTGTCCTTTCATGGTGGTTTAGTACATATGGCTATGGATTTTAGGAAGTTATTTTACTATTCTTCTTACTTCTGGTTTAGTGCTTGTTTACAAATTTTCTTCAACTGTACTGCTCTCTGTATGAGCAAGGGATTAAGACTCTAGCTATGGCTCCAACTTGAAATCCCATTGTGTTTGCTCAATGGCCCTTAGGATTCAAGTCATGGAGCATGTTTATAGTGTACATATTTTTTTTACTGTCCCGTAAGTTTCTTTGAATTCATTTGCCTTCATATCCTAGGTGAGCTTTGCTATAGCCCTACTAGGGATTATGACTGTTATTTTTATCATTGCTTGCAAGGAAGATCAAATGTGGTTGTGCCAAGTGTTTGGGAGGGAAGAAGGAAGCCTAATGGAGTCTCTGTAGAATCAAGAAGGTGTGAAAAGGTGTGGAAATTAACTAACCCTTAAAACCTCAAAAAGAGTCATTTTGGGGTCTGTACTGGTATGGTCGTACCAGACAACCTTAGCTCCTAATTCTCAAAGAGTATCCAAAAGGGTGTTCGAATCAAAAAATCTCTTAGGGGGTACTTTGGAGAATTTTTGAGTAATTGGGCACAAACTGGGAAGGTAGGGCTAAAAGGGGCTCTTAGGGCTACTAGGCCTAGAAAATAGGAACAAGAGAAAGCGATGGAGAAATGGAGAGAAACCAGTCACAAAACCACATGAAGTGAATTGAGAAACCTTATCCACATCATCTCAGATCCCCGCAAGTGAATGTGGGAGATTTTGACAATTTGATGGTTGAATTTACTCTAGTGAATCCTAGCCATTATTTTTTAGTAATAGGAGCAAACAAATTGTTAGGGAGCATTCCAAAGAAGTTTAGTTGTTTGACTTGATACTAGGCAAGAGCAGGGTGTGAACGAGTATGGAAGCCCACTATAACATCTTTTACCAACCTACTAATCAAGGTGCAACTCTTTTGTGAGATCCTCCCTATCAAAGTGGTATCAGAGCAAGTTAAGATTTGGGAAGAAACAAGTTGATGTCAGAGACTGAGTCAACAGGTGCAAATAGCCTCAAGATGGTGACCAATGCAGAGTTAGCCAAAAAGGTAAAAGACCAAGAGAAAGAGAATAGACTCCTCAGGGTAAGATTGCAACAATTGGAGAACAAACTAGGTGAAGTAGAAGACAAGATTGAGAAGGTAACTATCAAAATCAATGAAGAAAAGGGTAAAGAAGTGGTAGAAGAGGATGGCACACCTGAACTAGATCCTATTCTGGCTGAAGAACCTTTCCTTAGAACCATAAAAGCCTTAGGAGGGAAGTCCCTAGAAGGAGTGACACTTTTTTGTGGAAAAAAAGAACCAAAAGTGGTCATGGAATGGATTGAATGGTTAGAGAATCACTATGAATGTGATGGAATTAGTGAAGCACAAAAGGTGAAGGTAACCAAATCTAGATTGAGAGGAGAAACATTGACTTGGTGGAAGTTCATCCAAGAGGAGAGGCAAAAGGAGGGTAAGAACCCAATTTCCACTTGGAAAGGAATGCTAGCCAAGGTGAGTGAAGCCTATATCCCTGAAGACTATGAAATTGAAGTACACAAGAGGAGACAAAATTTGAGACAAAGAGAACTAGATGTGAGCAGCTACACTGAAGAGTTTTAGAAGTTGTGTTTGAGATCCAAGGTGGTGGAAGATGAAAGCATCAAGGTAGCCTGGTACTTGAATGGTTTGCGGTTCAATATCCAAGAAGAGTTAAGTTTGTTATGTCCTAATATTGTCCACAAGTTCTATCAATTGGCAGTCAAGCTGGAAGAGAAGAGTAAAAAGAAACAAGAGCAAAGCAATAGAGGTAGAAGTAGGGGAAGAGATGGTAGAGGTCATAGAGGTAGATATGGTGGAAGAAGTGTAGACCAAAGGTCCCAAGGGGAATCCAAGTTGGTAGAGAAAAGTGGGGATTCCAATAGCAAGAGTAGCTATAGAGGAAAGAGATCTAGCAACTCTAGCAGAGGAAGGTCTAGTGGATCAGGAAGAGGGTCCTATTTCACCACAATGAAGTGCTACAATTGCCATCAACTTGGACACCTGACCTATAGATGTCCTGAGAAGTCTTATTCATCCCAAGGAGGTGAAAGGAGAGTAAGTTATATTCAAGAAGATGCAGAAAATGTGAAGACATTAGAAGTAAGCTTAGATTCCGAGGTTGGAGAAAATATCATGATAAGGAGAGTTTTGATCAAACAACTGGTAAACGAGGAACCTAGTCAAAGAAGATCCTTATTTAGAATAAAGTGTAAGATCATGGGTAAAGTATGTAGAGTGATGGTGGATTTAGGCTCCACTAATAACATAGTGTCAGAAGAAGCAGTAAGTAAACACAACCTGCAAAGAATCTCACATAGTGATCCTTATAGGGTTGCTTAGCTCAATAAGGGGCAACATGTTTTGGTGAATGAACAAAATTGGGTGGAGTTCACTATAGGAGGATACAAAGACAAGATCATGTGTAATATCTTGCCAATGGATCCATGCCACCTATTCCTAGGTAGGCCTTGGAAATTTGATAGGAAAGTAATACACCATGGAGAAAAGAATTCTTATACCTTTAAAAAAGATGGAGTTACCTATAAAATTCAGTCCTTAGGAGATGAAGAAGAGAGAAGATCTAAAGGTTCCAATGTTTTGCTAGTTGGTGAGAAGGAGTTCCTAAACACTCTCAAATAATGAGGAGTGGGGTTTGCACTTGTTGTGAAACCAAAAGAGGAAAAGAAGGACAAGAAGGCTTGTATCCCAATTGAAGTGCAGTAGATACTCAATCAGTTCAAGGAGATTATAAGTGATGGAACTGATAGTTCTGATACTTAATATAAGTATAGATCCAATAGCCAACAAGATGAGAAGGGGTGGGGGGGGGGAATCATACAAACTTAATCTTCCATAAAAACATCAGATTCAACCTCGGCAACATATACTTCAGTAATATAACCAAAACTATTAAGCATGCAAACTCAAAAGCATATAAACATCATAAACCTCATAACACCAGATTTAACATGGAAACCCAAATAGGGAAAAACCACTGTGGGATTTTGGACCCACTAAGAAATATACTCTTCTAGAGTATGCTCAGTTAAAAGCAAATCCTATTAAAGATTACAAACACATTGCTAGATGTGACCTAGTTAAGGGATTTCCCTCATATCTGTTAGGATCTTCGCCTTGTTAGAAGTGACCTTGTTAAAGGATTTCAAACACTCAATCAGAATGTCACCTTGCTAGAGGGTTTTACAAATAAGACTGTTAAGTCCACTCGGTTAAGAGATATTCTATCACTTTCATAAAATAATAGTAATAAAAATCTATCTGCAACTTCACATCTAAAATGCTAAAGCAGATTCCTATTTGTTCAATACAATCTAGACATAGAACTAATCTTGTCTATCTGTTGGGCTTCTATACTCTATTATTCAAATAGGTCTTCAAGCTTCTGTGCTCGGTAATCACTATGTAGCATCCCCGTGCATACACTTGCCTGTATACATTGTTTATCAATAGTTCCCTATTTATAAACAATTAGCTAACCACTTCATCTCCTTGATCACATTTCCCATGATCAATCATAGCCATCAGATCTTCAATATTGTCTAGGTTCAATGCATCTTTCAATCTGAAAATGTTTTACCCCGCCTTGGAACTTGCATATATTTCTTGGAACTTGTGCTAGGGTATTGCAGTTCAATCTAAGCTGTAGATCTTCATGCCGACTTTCCTTTGCCTTAGATTCATTAACAAACTTCATGCATAGCTCACCAATCATTTAATCAGTTCCAGCTCATCAGCTTCCTTCATTAAATATCACATGTAAACATTTAATGCATTCTGTTATATCTCAGTTACAACTCGATAGCAACTCGGTTATAACTCGGTGAATACTTGGTAGACATTCTGCCTTCATTAACTGATAGTGATAACCTTAGGGTTTACCGACTAGGTTCTTTGCTTGGTAACATAGTATAGTATTAACCATTACAATTTACAACATATGTATGATTTTAAAACAATCTAAACATCATGATCTCATCATTGTCTGACTCGGTAATAGTTGCCCATTGAATACCTTATTAATCCGCTTATTCATCAGATTCTTTCCTATATCTTTTACCAACATCTTTATACTCTTTAAATCATACTTCTCAAGATATGGCAACATCATACTGAATTAAAAAATCAATTTCTTGACATCAACGACAAAATAATAATATCAAGATAGTAAACATCCTTAATCAGTTATATCCATAATCATCAACAACCTTCTCAATATCCTTATTGAAATGCCGACAATCTTTCATTGTCTATTATAATGCTATATTGCCAACAATCTCCCCCTTTGGCATTGATGGCAAAACCAGTTGATTTGACCTTAAAAGATTCAGATTGTTGTGATTCTGAAATGCTGAAAATGCTCTCCCCCATACATTAGTCTCCTCCTCTTTCCTTCAGTCTTCTTATTCTTCTCCCCTTTATAGTAGTCTTCTCCCCCTTTGACAACAATGCCAAAAAGTAAAGAATTAAAACATAATTTCTTTCTATATGAAGTGATTTCCTACTGTTGTGTATCAACTGAGTCTCGATCAGAGCATTTTGCCTTTAATTCCTATTCCCCGTTCTTGTAATATTTTCTATACACCTTCAGAAAACATCCTAAAGTGTGTAATGCAACATCAACTCCTTAAAGATATTCGATAGATTCATCAGATTGATGCTTTCATCGAACTCGGTCAGTGAGTAGAAGATAGGGGTAGGACCCCTAACTTACTTCTGAGATATTAAAAAGTGTCCCTTGGTAGTGGTTTGGTGAAGATATCTACTATTTGTTCCTTTGTGCTAACATATTCCAACACCACTTTCTTCTCTTGAGATTCTTCTCTAAGATAATGATATTTGATAGAGATGTGCTTTGTCTTAGAGTGCATAACAAGATTTTTTGAAATATTAATGACACTAGTATTGTCACAGAATATAGTTACTGGCTCGGTAACTTTCTCATTTATACCTTCCAACAGTTGTTTGATCCATGCAATGTTGGTACAATTCAATGCTACAACAACATATTCAGCTTCTACTGTTGACTATGAAACACATCCTTGTTTCTTACTAAGCCAACTCACTAGTCTTTCTCCTAAAAAGAAAGCTCCTCCACTTGTGCTTTTTCTGTCATCAATGTTGCCTGCCAAATCAGCATCAGTATAAACTTTTAAATCAAAATCATTTCCTTTTTGATATACTAAGCCATAATCCTCAGTGCCTTTCAAGTATCTAAAAAATCTTTTGATTGCTTTTGTAGATAGGAAATGTGGAAATCATCAAAGCAATGTTAACATTAGCCTAGTTCAATCACGAAAACTCAATTGCAATGATAACAAAACCTACAAACATTCAAATCAGATATGGAAATAAAACATTCAAATCAAATGCAAACCATCACAAACGTGAATGTCTCCTCCAGAATTCTCCATTGTCCTTCTTTCTCCTTCAAATTGCTTTGTTTTGTGGATCTCACCTTCAAGTGCATAAACCTAATATGAAAGCAAGATTGACGAGACGACAACATAAGGGTACTAGAAGCGTGATTGATTTGACTAGGGGCTTTGATTGAAGAAATTCATCCAATTTATAGACAAATTGGAGAAATGACAAGATTAGCATGAAGAGATTTGAAAGGAAATTTCAAATCAAGAATGACAATTATGACAAATTATGACAAATTGACACTTTCTATGAAAGATTGATTGATTGTCAATTATGACAAATTACTATGTCAAAATTGATTGATTGTCAATTATGACAAATTATGACAAATTTGCTATGTCATTCCCATGAAATTAGGAGAAATATAGGAGAAAATTGAAATTAGATGAATTAGAAATTAGGAAATTAGAAATGAGGAAATTAGGAATTAGGAAAATTAGAAAATGAGGAAATTAGGAATTAAGTGAATTAATTAACAATTTTTCATTTATTAATTAATTCACAAAGAGGGAGGAATTAGTTAACCAATTAAATAAATATTTAATTGTGACAAGAAGATTTAGGATAAATAAATAAATTATTTAACCTAGAGGGAGAAATGACAAACAAGGTTAAATGAATAAATCGTGAAACCCTGGAAGATGAATTAGAAATGCAAGGATGACAATTAGGTCTTGACAAAAGATAATTGATGCCGATTCGATCATGATTCTGACTAACAAAGGACCAATGTTGACAAACGATTTGATTGATAAATGTGCCAATTGACAAGGAACAATGACTAATTGATCCAAATTGACATGATTGAGAAGGACGACGATCGATGACAAATTGATCACAAAATGACAAGATTGAAAATGACAATGATTGACGACAAATCAATCGCAAAGCGACAAGATTGAAAATGTCAATGATCGATGACATATCGATCACAAGATGACAAGATTGATTAGAGGACAATGATCGATGACAAATCAATCACAAAATGACAAGATTGACAAGGACGAGGATCGATCAAAATCATGACTGGAGATTGTTATCGAAAAGACCAAATTCAAAAGTGAGACAAATGAAGAATGTAGAAGAAGGACTCGATGCTTGCAAATGATAAAGACCAAGTGCGTAACATAGGAGAAATGTTAATGCGACACAAAAACCCTAAAATAAGGCAATGCACAAATGTTAAAGTATGACTCTGCAAGCGTTGACCATTTTTAGGTGTCTACATTTTGCCCCTCTTTGAGACAATGCAATTTTAAGCGTTGTTTCAAAGAACAATAATGAAAATGCCCTAGACAATAATAATGACATATGCATGCCCCCTCAAGGAATTGGCTAGAAAAATCCAAAAAAGAGGCCAAGTGATCGATAAGAATGACAGAAGACGATAGGTTCGAACGGACTGCCAACACTGACGGAAGAAATGTTAGTAAGAAGAAATTAGACGGAGGACAGTTAGAGATGAAGGAAAACTTTCTTTCACATATGCACATAAGTAGGTGAGAACCTTTATTTGATATGGTAAAATGGATGTGGTGCAACATGGCAATGAAGGCCAGAATGATAATGCAATCCCTTTGCGTAAGACAGACATGTTCATAGACAAGGAATAGTTCAAAAATCCTAAGACAAACTTGCCCCAGAATGTTATGAAACACTCCACAAATAGAAGATAAAAAATAATCAAGGACCATGAGCCATCGCGACCACTCTAAATCACTTAGTGACATCATCGAGCAACATAGGAACATGATCGAAGATAAATCAATAAATGATAAGACTCGCTAATTCCAACAAGTCAAACAAACATCTTGATCTTCATTGTCAAAAGTTGAAAGTGTTGATAAGACGATCATGCTATCTGGTTTCAGGGAATGTGGTACCCCGTCTAAGACAGGACACAGTCTTGTTTCGAGTATACCACACCCTGTATAAGACCCATGATAGTAGTGACAAGGACAAATAATTTTGCAGTTGATTGATATGACAATTTTGATCAGTTTGAATGTCTGGTTTGATTGAAAAAGTTCATCTGTTAATGCATGATTCCATTAAAGCACGATGTGTGATTGCATGTCGTTGGAGGGCTGCTCAGTGATCTGTCTTATGCACAAAGGGGGATTTTTTTTGTTTTGCTTTTTGAGTGTTTACAATTTTTTTGTTCATTTTTTCAGGACTTTATTTGATTTTTTTGGGGGGATTTTTTTTTTCAGGACATTTTTCAATTTTATTTTTTTTTGGATTATTTCAGGACATTTTTCAATTTTTTTGGATTTATTTTAGGACATTTTTCAATTTTTTTGGATTTATTTCAGGACATTATTTGATTTTTTTGGATTTATTTCAGGACATTTTTCAATTTTTTATGATTATTTCAGGACATTTTTCAATTTTTAGGTATTTTGCCCCCAGTGTCTAGCAAGGCAAGGAATATGATAGGTGAATAAATAGGCTTTCTAAAATGATGGTGGATAGAGGGAAGACAAAGGCCTTTTATTATGGAGACAATGGGACAAAAGATTGGATATGGAAATGCAAAGCAGTGACATGGCATGAGGGACATGTCAAGAGGTTTTTGAAAAATATGTTTTGCATTTCATTGTCCTTATGTCAGATCAAGATCAAGAGATAGAAAGAGTGTATGGATAGTGATAAGATATGGATAGGATAAGCAAGACCAAGAATGGATAAGGGACATGAACTGAAGGTGGGGATTGGCTAAGGGATAGTGGCAGAAAGTTGCAATAAGCTAGGGAATATGGATGAAAGGTTATAATAAGCAAATGGATAAAGACCAAAAGCTATGATAGACTAAAAGCTGCAAACAAGATGCATGATGCTCATGATGATCCTCAGCCTTGTCAAGATCAAAGGTGGAAAGGGAAACTGGACATCAGGGACAATAGGATATGAAGGGTAATGACAAGGGTTCGATAGGATAATGGAATAGTGAAGGACAAAAGGATATGATAGGATAAAACCTATCCCCAAGTATGGTATGCAAGAAGTTCATAGATTACGCATGACGCCTATTTGCTAGGTTTTCATCATGGTACTTGCTCAAGGTCCCTGTTTGCCAGGATTGACTAGTGGACGAATTATTTTTGCTTTACTTTTTTCTTTCTTTTTTTTTTTTTTCATTTTTCACTTTTTTTTTTTTTTTTTTTTCGGATTTTGACTTTTTCAATAGAAGATGGACACATGATAGGGGATGGAAGAAGGACTCAAGCATCTTTTTGTTTGGATAGTAGCCATGAAATAAATGGACCATGACCTTTAAAAGTATGCTCAAAGACGTTGGTAGGATAAGGACATGGAAAAAGAGATGAAATTAAGGCAAGGATTTATGCAAAGGATGGGATCAAAGGGATCGAAGGATGGAAAATATGCATTGGATAATGGATATGGTATTGGAAGAACTGGGCTTGAGTGGATGGAAATGAAGGCAAGATCAACATTGGCACACACCTTGATGGGTGGTGGATTGATGGAGGAAAAATGGATCTCAGATTGTGAGATTTGGATGGAGGAATAGCTTGGGATTTTGGGACATAAGGGCCCAAAATGGATGAAGAAGGTGATGGAGGAACAAATTTGAGAGGGTTGGATGGAGGAATAGCAACTTTGGATGCCAAGTTGGATGTTTCTTTAGGCTTTTGTGCTTCAAGGAGCCGCTTAGGGATCCACATGGTTTTTGATTTTTCATGCTTTTGTGGTTCCTTGGAGTGCATTGCTTGCACAAGGGATTTAGGAACCCATATATATTTTGACTTTTGTTTTGTAGAAATGGGCCTTTGTGGCCTTTTGGATTTTTCCTTTTCTTTATAGATCATATTGTTCTTTGTTTTGACATGTCGATTATATTGGACATGTTGATCCTTGAATACATGTGAATTGCTAGACTTATGACGTTTATACTTGGCATCCAAATTGCTTGGAGGGGGAAAGGAATGCATGGATGGATATGAATGGAATGGAGTTCTTTTGGATTGATGAAATTTACTCAAGGATGTGTGCCTTTTTTGACCTTGCATAGAGGAGGAAGGGATATAAGGACCTAAGATGGATGGAAAGTATGATGGGGAAGGGATATGTTTTGATTTTGATGGAGGGATACCAATTTCTTGAGAGTGAGTTGTGTAGACATGACCCTTAAGATCTTCTTTGATATGGAGGGGTTCTTGCTTATGGAGATCTACTCCTTTTCCTTTATGAATATCTTGACTTGTAGGATACTCTTTTCTTTGGGAAGAAGATGCGAGTCCATTATGAGGTGGATATGATATGAGAGAAATAATGAGATCGTGAAGTGGATCGGATTGCACCAAAGTGGAAGAACCCATTGTGCATGTCAAAAGTTCATGAACATCTTGCACCATGTTAGAATCATGAGGGGGACTTGGATCATGAGGGGGACTAGGATTGTGTAGTGGACATGGTTCAATGATAGGTTCTTCAAGAGATGGAATGGGAGAAATAATGGGATCATCAAAAGAAATGCGATCTTGGAGTGTATATGGAGCATTAAAACAAGGAGATGGAGGAACAAAAGGATCTTGTGGAGGATTTAAAGGAATAATTTGATCTTGACAAGGAGGAAGATCATTGGAATCCTCTTTAAAGGTTCTTTGTTCTTGACTTTTAATGGGATCATCGGAAAGGATGGAAGGGATATCTTGATCTTTCTTAGGAAGTGGAATGCCAATGGGATTTAAAAGGACATTTTTTTCATGAAGTGGAAGGGGATCGTTTGGGATTGGATGGACTGGGATATCTTGATCTTGGTCGGGAAAGAGAGTGTCAATAGGACTTTGGATAGGATGGACAAGAATAGGGGAATCGTCATGAGTGTCTGGGAAGATGGGGTCCTGGTCAACAATTGGATGGGATGATAAGGTTTCAAGATCTTGATCTTCATCTATTTCAAGACACGTTTCTTCATGCTCTAAATTATCCTCTTGACATGGGGTTGGACTTTGGATATGCATGGGGGATTCTGACAAGGGATCAATGTTTTGGCATGAAGGAAATGCACTTTGAAAATTTGTGATGGATTCTAGCAAGGAATCAATGCTTGAACATGAGGAAGAGGGACTTCGAATGGGGTCCTCTAAAACAGGTAATGACAATAAAGTGCATGGTGGCATTGGGTCTTGTATTTCTGAAACATAACAAGGATGTGCATCATGAATTGGATTATCTTGGCAATCAATTATGGATAGCCCTTGGATAATTTCATCCTTGGGTGTATTGTTTGATGATGACAATATGGAAGGTTCTTGGGAAACTTCTAAAGGTGTAGGGATAGATGCCACTAGAGAGTCAATTAGTTTGTGGGGGGATGAGGCATTGCTAGACATAAGTGTATTATCTTGATCTTCTTCAAAGAACTCACTTGGTAGGTTCCTTAAGAGCCTTGCAATAAAGCCACCTTTCTTTCGAGGTTTTGACATGGTTGTATCTAGAATTTGAACTTGTTTGGCAAGAATTTGGTCTTGGTTTGATGTCATGTTTTGATTTTGAACTAGATGTTGCTCAAATTGGTTTGACATGTTCAAAATTTGGCTTGGTGCATGTTGCAAGTTTTGTTTGTGAATTTGTGATTGTAGTTGTTGACATTGATATGTTGATTGAACTTGTTGATATTCCACCATTGGTTGAACTATTTGTGGACATTGTATAGTTGGTTGAACATATTGTTGAAATTGGACCATTGGTTGTATATGTTGGACCATTGGTTGTGTCTGTTGGAAATGTTTGAATTGTTGAACCATTGGTTGTGATGGTTGAAAATCTGATTGATAGTAAACACCTTCATGTTCTTGTTGTGGAGGCACATAATGTTGTTGTCTCTTTTCTTGAAATTGTTTCATCATCTCTATTTGTGAGAGGAGAGCTAGTATGTCTAATCGTTCAATAAGAGATCTTACATCAATTGGATCAATTTTTGGATTTTGACCTAGAAACTTTTTAAACATTTTGGACATTTGTGATCTATTCTTCTCAATGTTTTTCACTTTTTGTTCCAAAATCTCCTTTTCTTGAGCTAGTTTCTCCTCTAGTTTTTGTATTTGGAGATTTGTTTCATCATAAAAAGTTTGATCCAAGTTCTGAGACATGTAGAGATTGGATTGACATGATTGATTTCTCAATTGTGATGACATGGCTTTGTAAGAAGGTTGAGACCTCATTTCAACAAACATGTCAGTATGAAATGCAACTAATGGGATTGACAAATGCAACCTGAAAGGATGACAATGCAACTTAATGTTTTTGTACCTTTTTCAAGATTTTGACAAACTCATGAATGCAATTCTAAAAATGAGACCCTTAGGAAATTGAAATGATGTCTAGACCTCAAAGGACAAAAGGACCAAGTGTCAATAGGACAAATTGACAATGTCTCACCTATATGCTTGGATACTAAGCTAGGTTTGACCAAATGACATTGATGAAAAAAAGACAAAAGTTTGACAAGGTCTCGACTTTCTAACAATAACTTATGGTTTATCAAAGATTTGCATTACTCAAGCATGACAAAACCTAGTTTTGACACTATATGCAAAGGGACAATTACTATGCAAATGACCCAAATATGATATGATAATGACCTAAACTTAATGAAGAGACCTAGGGTATGCAAATGTGACCTAATGTTATGAGGACAAAGATGCAAATGCAAATGTATGAAAATGTCAACCTAAGACAAAACCTAAGGTTGAATTATGAAATGGTATTACTCTAATGCAAGAGGACACATGCAAATGGATGACCCTTATTGATATACAAAGGAGTATGACCTATGTGAAACCTAACCTTGGTACTTGACAATGACTTTGCAAAATGCAAACCTAGGATGAACCTAATGTTCGACATGCAATATGACACCTAAGTGAAGACCTAATAATGATATGCAAGGGGACACCTAAATGAGAACCTAATAAGGACATGCAAATGGACACCTAAATGAAATGGACCAAGTGGAATGCAAGAATGATGCTCTAAGCCCTAAGTATGGACAATGGAGGACCTAAATCTAAGTGACATGAATGTTGAGACAAGATTTTGAAAAATGTTTGACAACCATGTTTGAAGGTGTTTTGAACTTTGTTGAATGAAATAATCTTGTGTTTAACCTTGTTTTGAATCAATTTGTCTTGTTTTTGAAATGAGACACAACTCAACTTTTGACAAGCAAAGAAGACAAGATATTTTAACTTAGACTCAAGATGATCATGCTCATTCACACATTTCTTATGGTAGGTAAGGACGGTAGGTACTTGAGAGGTAGACTCATTATGAGATTCAAGGAGAATACATAGATTCTTGACCCCACGGGCTCCCCTCCATGGCACTCACTTCTCAAGGCAGCCAAGCATCAGTCCCCATGGAAATCTCCCCATGGCGAACTTAGTATCTCTTCCAAGTATCCGAACTTGTCCTTCTCAAGCAACTAGAAGGATTTTTGGCCTCTAAATACAAGGTGCTTAGTAAGGATTTCTATTAAGCATTACTCCTTGGTGTCACACAAGTGTGATTGAGACATTAAGCCCACCAAGATACCAAACAAATATAGTCGCGCAAGCATGATTTAGACTGTGAGGCCCTACTTAGATGTTGATATGAGAAAGAGTCCAAGGGTCATCACTTCCCAAGTAACTACAATTCCCATGTAGCCCTTCCTTCAAAGCTTTCACCCATCAGGTATTTATTTATAGTGAGTTAGAATGCCAAGGTACTCTGGCTGTGCTCACTTTGGGTTGTTCCCTTCTCACGATTGTCACTTGCTTGCAAAAGAAAGCAAATGGTCGGGAAAGCAGGCCCTCTAAAGGTAACAAACAATCCAAAACCTGAGAATGGTATCAAAGATCTGGATTTCTGATCACCCTAAGAAGGATGAGAGCATACTCTCCTACTCCAATGTCAAACTTGACAAGCAAAGTGAACACATGTTCATTCCATCCTACTTAGCAAACATACTAGGTGCCTAATTAAAAATCACAAACACAAAGTTTGGTTGGAATATAAGGCAACCTGCAAAATCACTAAGTTAGGAGTTTGATTTGTTTGGTCTTTGACTAGCAAACCTGCAAACAATTCATTAGTAGTTTGTGAAATAATTCGTTGTCAAGCTTTTCACCACAAAGCTATCAAAAACGTTAGAGAATCAAGAGAAATGAATCACCATCAAAATTAATCCATAAAAGTTGTGATTCTTTGTCCTCTTAGATTAATCTATGTGAAATTTATCAAATTTACCACCCTAGATTAATCTAGATAAAATTTGCATGAATGCATGATTAATTTGCCAAGCTAAATTAATCTAGATGAAGGTTGCATGATTTTGTTTTTGAAAATTTTGACCATTTACAGCAGCATAATTAAAAATGTCATAACTTCCTCAATATTTATCCAAAGCACAAACCGTAAGATGATCTGGAAAGGTAAAAAACATGATCTAATATACGCAAAAATCGTTTATTTTAATTCTGCATGAATTTTTTTACGTGATCAATTGATTATGACTATTTTTTTTTTTAGAAGAAAAATCTACAATTTCTCCACAAAAAAATCTGCAACATCACAAAACATTCAAAAAAAAAAATTAGATCCAAGCATGTTCATGTCAGGTTCACCAATTAATGTAGATAGGAAATGTGGAAATCATCAAAGCAATGTTAACATTAGCCTAGTTCAAGCACGAAAACTCAATTGCAATGATAACAAAACCTACAAACATTCAATAAAGATGTGGAAATAAACCTAATATGAAAGCAAGATTGACGAGAGGACAGCATAAGGGTACTAGAAGCGTGATTGATTCGACTAGGGGCTTTGATTGAAGAAATTCATCCAATTTATAGACAAATTGGAGAAATGACAAGATTAGCATGAAGAGATTTGAAAGGAAATTTCAAATCAAGAATGACAATTATGACAAATTGTGACAAATTGACACTTTCTATGCAATACTGATTGATTGTCAATTATGACAAATTACTATTTCAAAATTGATTGATTGTCAATTATGACAAATTATGACAAATTTTCTATGTCATTCCCATGAAATTAGGAGAAATATAGGAGAAAATAGAAATTAGGTGAATTAGAAATTAGGAAATTAGAAATGAGGAAATTAGGAATTAGGAAAATTAGAAAATGAGGAAATTAGGAATTAGGAAAATTAGAAAATGAGGAAATTAGGAATTAAGTGAATTAATTAACAATTTTTCATTTATTAATTAATTCACAAAGAGGGAGGAATTAGTTAACCAATTAAATAAATATTTAATTGTGACAAGAAGACTTAGGATAAATAAATAAATTATTTAACCTAGAGGGAGAAATGACAAACAAGGTTAAATGAATAAATCGTGAAACCCTGGAAGATGAATTAGAAATGCAAGGATGACAATTAGGTCTTGACAAAAGATAATTGATGCCGATTCGATCATGATTCTGACTAACAAAGGACCAATGTTGACAAATGATTTGATTGATAAATGCGCCAATTGATGAGGAACAATGACTAATTGATCTAAATTGACATGATTGAGAAGGACGACAATCGATGACAAATTGATCTCAAAATGACAATGATTGACGACAAATCAATTGCAAAGCGACAAGATTGAAAATGTCAATGATCGATGACATATCGATCGCAAGATGACAAGATTGATAAGAGGACAATGATCGATGACAAATCGATCGCAAAATGACAAGATTGACAGGGACGAGGATCGATCAAAATCATGACTAGAGATTGTTATCGACAAGACCAAATTCAAAAGTGATACAAATGAAGAATGCAGAAGAAGGACTCGATGCTCGCAAATGATAAAGACTAAGTGTGTAACATAGGAGAAATGTTAATACGATGTAAAAACCCTAAAATAAGGTAATGCACAAATGTTAAAGTATGACTCCGCAAGCGTTGACCATTTTTAGGTGTCTACAGCTATCATGTGTGTTTCCTTAAGATCTACAGAGAATCTTGCAGCTATACCTACTACATGTGCTATGTACAAAATATTGTAGCTTTCCAATCATGGATCGTTAAAGTGTCTCATCAATAGATGCAGATTCATCATTCTTTGATAATTTACAATTGGTAGTCATAGGAGTACTTACTGGTTTTGAATCCTCCATTCCAAATTTCTTCAAGATTTCCTTTATGTACTTGGATTGAGTAATGAAAATCTCATTTTTCATTTGTAGTATCTGTAAACCTATAAAATACTTTATCTCACCGATTAATGACATCTCAAATTCTTTGCTCATTTCATTTCCAAAGTTTTTGCATAAAGAGTCATTTCCACAAAATATAATATCATCAACAAATATGGCTAAGATCAGTATTCCATTTTCATCATTCTTCATGTACATGTTGCTGTTCTCACTTGTTTTTATAAAACCAATCTTAATCAAATAAGAGTGAAATCTTTCATACCATGCTCTAGGTGCTTGTTTCAAACCATATAAAGCTTTTTTCAATTTACATACCTGATCTTTATTATTGTCTTCAACAAATCCTTCAGGTTGTTCAATAAAAACTTCTTCTTCTAATATTCTATTCAGAAATGTAGATTTGACATCCATTTGATATACTTTGAAGTTTTTGAAAGAAGCATAGGCCAACAATGTTCTTACTCCTTCAAGTCTAGCAATAGGTGCAAAAGTTTCACCATAATCAATTCCTTCTTCTTGAGCATAACCTTTGCAAACTAGTCTTGCTTTATTTCGAATGACCTCTCCTTTTTCATTTAGCTTGTTTCTGAAAATCCACTTTGTATCGATTACATTTTTGTCCTTCAGTCTTGGGATTACTGTCCATCTGTCATTCTTCTTGATTTGATCAATCTCTTCTGTCATAGCATTTATCCAATCTTCATTGTTAAATGCCTCTTTCACTATTCTCGATTCAAATTCAGATATCAAACATGTGTTCTATCTCAATTTGTTCCTTGTCATCACTAGATCATCCTTATCTCCTATAATCTGACTTGGTGCATGATGTCTTCTAACATACTTGGCTAATATAGGCTTGGTAGGCTCTGTATGATCTTCTTCATCACTCGGTAACTGGATATTCTCTTCATTTTCTTCAACAGTCTTCTCGGTAAGACTTCTTGGTTGAACATAGACAAATTCATCATAGTCTTCTAGTTCCTTGGAATTTCCTTCATCATTTCTTTCTGCAAATTCATCAATTTTCACATTTGCACTTTCTACTATTTTGTTAGATGATTTGATCAGACATTTAAATGCTTTGCTTCTAGAAGAATAACCTAGAAATGTTCGTTCTTCACTTTTCTGATCAAACTTGCCATTTCTATCATCTTTATGAACATAGCATCTACTTCCAAAGATTTTAAAATAACTAACATTAGGTTTCTTATCATACCAGATTTCATATGGTGTCTTCAAAGTACCTTTCTTCAATTGAACTCGGTTCAAGGTATAAACTATTGTGCTTATTGCTTCCTCCAAAATGTTTGTGGCACCTTCTTTTCAATCATCAGTGTTCTAGCACAATCTACAATAGATCTGTTTCTTCTCTCAGCTATTCCATTCTGCTATGGAGTTCTTGGTGCAGAGACTTGTCTTTTAATACCATGATCATTGCAAAATAAGTTGAACAAATCAGATGTGAACTCTCCTCCTCTATCTGATCTAAGACATTTCAATTGTCTTCTTGTTTCATTTTCAACTCTTGCCTTGTACCATTTAAACATTTGAAAATCTTCTGATTTTTCTTTTAGAAACATTACTGACATCATCCTTGAATAGTCATCCACAAATAATATGAAATATTTATCACCATAATAACTTTGAACTTTCATAGGATCATAAAGATCAGTGTGTACTAGATCTAAAATTCCTTTAGAAGTGTAAGACTTACTTGTAAAGCTTGATCTTGTCATCTTACCCATCTGGCATCCTCAGCACATAGCATTCTCAGGTTTTTCAAGACTCGATAGACCTCTTACTTGGTGCTTCTTACTTATTTTGATCATATTATCAAAATTTACATGACAAAACCTTTTATGCCATAACCAAGTATCATCTATCTTTGCATACAAACACTTATTCTGAGTTGAGTCAAGGTGAAATGTATTACCTTTTGTTTGTGTTCCGGTAGTAGATAACTTTCCATTCTTGTCATGAACTTTGACAATTCCCTTCTAAAATTCTATTCGGTAACCTGTGTTATTTAGATGTGCTACCCTCAACAAATTGTATTTCAAACCTTCAACCCAATAAACATCATTGCATCTTGCATTATCAAGAAGTGTTATAGATCCTTTACCTTTCACTGGACATGGTGCATCATTACCAAATCTAACATAGCCTCCATCATAATCTTCTAACATAACAAACTTGTGTTTATCTCCTGTCATATGATGTGAGCATCCGCTATCTATGTTCCAAGAATCATTAGTGTTTATGTGAGATATTAGGGCTTTTTCTTCATACCTTTCTTCATTTGATCCATCTTTGATAGCCACATAAACTACTTCCTATGTATCAGTATCATCTGATTTATCATCATTGGATTCCTCATCAGCTATTAAGCATGTCTTTCTATCTCTTCTTCTAGAGTCTCGGTGTCCTCTGTAATGATTATCTTTCTGTCTGTCATCTTGGTAATCTCTCTTTTTGGTAAAATATTTGTCAGGACAGTTAGAAGCCATATGTCCTATCTTATCACAATTGAAACATTTCAAAGGTAGTTTTCCTTTATACTTACCTTTGCCTCTTGGTAACCTTTTGGCTAATAGTGCTTCAAATTCTTCTTGCTTTCTGATTTCCTCATACAGTTTGTGTACTTCTTCCATGTTCTTGTGAAATCTTTCACTTGCTCTACTGTGATCTCCTTTAGAGTACTTATACTTTCTTTCATTGTAATCATTAGATTCATCAAGATGAAAATAACTAAATGCAAATTCAACTTTATTTACCGAAGATCCACTATTATCAAAATTACTTAACTCAAATGCATGTAGCTTACCAATAGTAGCATCTAAAGAAACTAGCATATTAGGTACAGACCTTAATTCATTGATTGCAGAGACTCGGATTGCATAAGCTGGTAGAAGGGTTCTTAACAACTTACTTGTTATATCCTTTTCTTCAATAGTTCCACCTGCTCCTTTGATTTGATTGACAATCTCCTTTAGTCTTGTACTGTATTGAGTTATGTTCTCACCTTCATTCATCCTCATAGATTCAAGTTGTCCTCTTAGACTATCTACTTTTTCTCTTTGAACATGTTCATCTCCTCCATATACTGATATGAGCTTATCCCTCATAGCCTTTGCATCATTGCAGCCTTCTAGATCATTAAACTCTGAGTCAGTCAATGCAGATGTTATTTCAATCATTGCTTGAATATGTTCTTGCTTTGCCTTTATCTCTTCCATAGTCAATGGATAGGTGCTCGATGTAAGAAAATCATTCTCCAGATAGTATACAACATATTCTCCAACTCCTGATAGATGCAGCTTCATCCTTTTCTACCATGTAGAGAAACTTGACTTATTCAGCTTTGGTGCATCCCTCTTATACATCTTTGGATCTTTAACTCAAGTTCCTTTAAACTTTTCTTCCGGAGTCCAAAGCTCTGATACCAATTGATAGTTCTAATACTTAATATAAGTACAGATCCAATAACCAACAAGATGAGAGGGGGGGGGGAATCATACAAACTTAATCTACCATAAAAACATCAGATTCAACCTCGGTAACATATACTTCAGTAATATAACCAAAACTGTTAAACATGCAAAATCAAAAGCATATAAACATCATAAACCTCATAACACCAAATTTAACGTGGAAACCCAAATAGGGAAAAACCACTGTGGGATTTTGGACCCACTAAGAAATATACTCTTCTAGAGTATGCTCGGTTAAAAATGAATCCTGTTAAAGATTACAAACACATTGCTAGATGTGACCCGGTTAAGGGATTTCCCTTAGATCTATTAGGATCTTCACCTTGTTAGAAGTGACCTTGTTAAAGGATTTCAAACACTCAATAAGAATGTCACCTTGATAGAGGGTTTTACAAATAAGACTATTAAGTACACTCAGTTAAGAGATATTCTATCACTTTCAGAAAATAACAAGAATAAAAATCTATCTGCAACTTCACATCTAAAATGCTAAAGCAGATTCCTATTTGTTCAATACAATCTAGACATAGAACTAATATTGTCTATCTACTAGCCTTCTATACTCTATTATTCAAACAGGTCTTCAAGCTTCTGTGCTCGGTAATCACTATGTAGCATCCCTGTGCATACACTTGCCCGCATACATTGTTTATCAATAGTTCCTTATTTATAAACAATTAGCTAACTGCTTAATCTCCTTGATCACATTTCCCATGATCAATCATAGCCATTAGATCTTCAATCTTGTCTAGGTTCAATGTATCTTTCGATCTGAAAACATTTTACCCCGCCTTGGAACTTGCATATATTTCTTGGAACTTGTGCCAGGGTATTGCGGTTTAATCTGAGCTATAGATCTTCATGCTAACTTTCCTTTGCCTTAGATTCATTAACAAACTTCATGCATGACTCACCAATCATTTAATCAGTTCCAGCTCATCAACTTCCTTCATTAAATATCGCATGTAAACATTTAATGCATTCTGTTATAGCTCGGTTACAACTTGGTAGCAACTTAGTTATAACTCAGTGAATACTTAGTAGACATTCTTCCTTCATTAACCGATAGCGATAACCTTAGGGTTTACCGACTAGGTTCTTTGCTTGGTAACATAGTATAGTATTAACCTTTACAATTTACAACATATGTATGATGTTAAAACAATCTAAACATCATGATCTCATCATTGTCTGACTCGGTAATAGTTTCCCATTGAATACTTTATTCATCATATTCTTTCCTGTGTCTTTTACTGACATCTTTATACTCTTTAAATCATACTTCTCAAGATATGGCAACATCATACTGAATTAGAAAATCAATTTCTTGACATCAATGACAAAATAATAATATCAAGACAGTAAACATCCTTAATCAGTTATATCCATAATCATCAACAACCTTCTCAATATCCTTATTGAAATGCCAACAATCTTTCATTGTCTGTTATAATGCTATATTGCCAACAGGAACACCTACCAGTTTGCCTCCTCAACATGCCACAAGTCATCAAATTGACTTCATACTTGGAGCCTCATTGCCTAATAAAGAAGCCTACAAAATGACATCAAATTAGAATAAAGAAGTAGCTAAACAAATCCAATAACTTTTGGACAATGGTCTGATAAGGAAGAGCATCACCTGATGTGTAGTTCCCAGTGTTTTGACACCAAAGAAGGGGGGTACTTGGAGACTTTGCACTGATTCAAGAGCCATTAATCAGATTAGAATCAGGTATAGGTTTCCCATTCCAAGAATTGAAGATTTGATGGATTGTTTAGGGGGTGCTAAGTATTTTACCAAGATAGACCTCAAGAGTGGCTACCATCAAATCAGAATAAATGAGGCAGATAAATGGAAGGCAACATTCAAAACCATAGAAGGACTTTATGAATGGCTTGCTATTCCATTTGAACTCACAAATGCCCCTTGCACATTCATGAGACTCGTGAATGAAGTACTCAAGGATCACATTGGTAAATTTGTTGTTGTTTATTTAGATGACATCTTGATTTTTAATAAGTTTAAAGATGAAAATCTTAAGCATATTGAGATTGTATTGAAGCAATTATGTGATGAGCAACTAACTATCAATTTGGAGAAATGTGAGTTCATGAAACAAGAGTTGGTATATCTTGGGTTTGTCATCTCAAGTGGTGATTTGAAGATGGACACCTCAAAGGTGGAATCCATAATCAGTTGGCCTACACCTAAAACGACAAGTGAAGTGAGGATTTTTCATGCTTTGGCACAATTTTACATGATGTTCATTAGAGGGTTCAGTGAGATATGTGCACCTATGCTTGATACACTCAAAGGAGGTGTAAAGACCTAGTTTTAATGGACAAAAGAGGAACAAAAAGGATTTGATATTTTCAAGACAAAGGTGGCCACTCAATCTGTCCTTGTTCTTCCAAGCTTTGACAAGCTCTTCACCATAGAATGTGATGCAAGCAACATAGTAGTTGGAGCTCAATGAAGCCAAGAAAAGGTATTCTTCCTATGATTTGGAGTTATATGCACTTGTTCAATCACTTAGGAAATAGAGACATTATTTATTACCTAAATAATTTATGGTTTATACTAATAACCAAGCTCTTAGTTTTCTCAACTCCTAAGAAAAGTTGAATCATAGGCATATCAAATGGGTAGAATATTTGCAATCCTATACTTTTAGCATTAAAAATAAGAAAGGTCAATATAATAAGGGTGATGATGCATTAAGTAGAAGGTTGCTAACAGTTCAAGAAGTGCAGCTCAAGAGCATTGGAGTGGATAGTTTCAAAGGGCTATATCAAGAGGATGAAGATTTTGTTGCCATCTACAAGGTTTGTCAAGAGTTTAGAAATCATTTTCATGGTGAATATTCTGATATTACCTTACAAGATGGTCTTTTGTTTAAAGGAGGACAACTTTGTGTGCCAAGAGGGTCCATGAGAGAAAACTTGATGCAAGAGAAGCACAATGGTTGCTTAAGTGGTCATTTTGGGTTGAATAAGACTTTGGAACTCGTTCAAAGATTCTATTATTGGCCAAGGATGCAAAGGGATATCAGAAAATATGTAGAGCAATGTGTGGTTTGTCAAAGGGAAAAGGGAACCTATTCTAATGTTGGACTCTATCAGCCATTACCTATTCTAAATCCGACATGGGAGTGTGTAAGTATGGATTTTGTTGTTGGTTTACCCAAGACCAAATCTGGATTTGATAGCATCTATGTTGTGGTAGATAGATTTAGCAAAATGGCCCATTTCATTACATTTAAGATGACTCATGATGCTAGTCATATTACTCATTTTTTTTTCAAGGATGTCATTAGGATTCATGGCTTACTGATCAGTATAGTGTCAGATAGAGATACCAAATTCATTGGTCATTTTTGAAAAACTTTATGGAAATGATTGGGTACTAACTTGTCTTTTAGCTCAGCCTACCATCCTCATATGGATGGCCAAACAAAGCTAGTAAATAGGAAACTTGGGAACTTCTCAGATGCTTGACAAAGGAGTATGGGCAAGCTTGGGATCAGATTATCCATCAAGCAGAATTTGCTTACAATGACAATGTGAATAGATCAACCAATAATAGTCCTTTTGAAGTAGTTTATGGGATTCATCCACAAGGTGTGTTGGAGCTTAGAGACATTGGGAGTATGGAACAAAAGAGTGGAAATGTTGTGGACATGGCTCAATCCATACAAGAGATTCATGAGCAGGTTAGGCAGGTTTTACAAGACAACTCTCAAAGAATCAAGGATAAAGTGGATGAAAAGAGGAGGGATGTTCAATATGTTGTTGTTGACTTAGTCATGGTTCATTTGAGAAAAGCAAGACTTCAGAAAGGTGTCCCTAGAAAGCTTCAAATGAGGAGGATTGGACCTTGTAAGGTCTTGGCTAAGTATGGGCAAACTACCTAGAAACTTGATCTACCTAGGGACATGGATTTGTCTCCTATTTTTAATGTTGCAGACTTGGTGTAGTACAATGGCACACTTCTAGAGGAATGTAGTCTAGTCTTAGAGGTCTCATAGTCACTTTTAGACCTGCCTTTACCACCTACACCTATGCTACAAGCCGAGAATGTTGGAATCAAGAATCCTCAAGAAGACTAGGCATAATGCCTATATGGAACATTTGGTCAAGTGGTAGCATCTTCCAAAATCTGAGGCCACTTGGGTGCCTGAAGAAGACTTTCCTAAGCTTGGAAGTTCCCTCTCTTTGTTGCCTACTAGAGTCACTTGACTTCTTTCTCATTGAGGGAGTATGGTGTAGGAGCGTCTAGATTTCTTCATAAAGTTTCACAATTTTAGAATGGATGATCCTCAATAGGATCAATGAATGAAAAATGGACTATTGATAGGTCCACAAGTGTGTTTTGGAGTTATTTGAAGTGTGTTTGTCACCAGGGTTTGCTTCTTGTCTCATTTTTGCCCATTATGCCCTTGCATGCCAAAAATGGCATCATTTTGCAAAATAGTATAAAAATCCTTGTAAGGCCTCATAAGGCTTTTGGAAATATTATTTTGATGTTATGGAACCATCCTAGGGGGTTTAGAGTGAGTAAAAATGCATAAGTTGCAAAGGTGCAAAATGGAGCAAAAATTGTCATTGTTGCTTGACAACTTTTTGCAACTTTTGGAGCAACTTTTAAAAAATGATCAAATCAGTAGTTGAGGAACTGATGGGTATTGGTTATGACCAAGGAGGCATACATAATGATTTTAAAATCATTGTAAATGGGTTGGTTGACCCATGAGAAAATGTTGAACAATACTTGCAGGCGATTTTCAGATTTTTGCATAAGATTTGTAATTTTGATTATAGCAATCTGTACCAAATTGTTTGATCTTGGTACTATCCTTTCATGGTGGTTTAATACATATTTTTGTGGAGCTTAGGAAGTGATTTTATTCTTCTTCTTATTGTTGGTTTAGTGCTTGTTTACAAATTTTCTTCAACTGCATTGCTCTCGATCTGAGCAAGGGATTAAGACCCTATCTATGGCTCCAACTTGAAATCCCATTGTGTTTTCTCAATGGACCTTGGGATTCAAGTCATGGACCGTATGTATAGTGTACACATTTTTTTTATTGTCCTGTAATTTTCTTTTAAGTCATTTACCTTCATATCCTAGGTGAGCTCTACTATAGCCCGGCTAGGGATTATGACTGTTATTTTTATCATTGCTTGTAGGGAATATCAAATGTGGTTGTGCCAAGTGTTTGGCAAGGAAGAAGGAATCCTAATGGAGTCTCTATAGAAGGAAGAAGGTGTGACAGGGTGTGGAAATCAACAAACCCTATGGGAACAGACTCTTATACCCTTAAACCCTCAAAAAGACTCATTTTGGGGTCCGTACCGGTATGGTCATACCAGATAGCCTTACCTCATGATTCTCAAATATTTTCCAAAGGGTGTTTGAATCACAAAATCTCTTAGGGGGTACTTTGGAATATTTATGAGTAATTGGGCAAAGACTGGGAAGGTAGGTCTAAAAGGGGCTCTTAGGGCTACTAGGCCTAGAAAATAGGAACAAGAGAAAGCAATGGAGAAATGGGGAGAAAGTGGTCATAGAACCACATGAATAAAATTGAAACACCTTCTCCACATCATCTTAGACCCCTACAAGTGAATGTGGGAGATTTTGACAATTTGATGGTTGGATTTACTCTAGTGAATCCCAACCATGATTTTTGAGTAATAGGAGCAAAAAAGTTGTTAGGGAGAATTCCAAAGGAATTTAGTTTTGTTTGACTTGATACTAGGCAAGAGAAGGTTGTGAAAAAGTATGGAAGCCCACTATAAAATCTTTTACCAACCTACTAATCAAGGTGCAACTATTTTGTGAGATCCTCCCTATCACTCAATTATGCATAAATGTCTAAAGTTCTCCCATGAGGGTTTTCTCCATGTCATCCAGGATACTGGATAGCGGCCCCTCGTAGCTTAGGGATATTTTTCATTAGATCATTTCTAGCATGCACTTGTGGGGCTCATGCTTTCCCATGGTAATTTGATGTACTGTGCTTACTATCAATATAAGATGAGGGAGTTGGTCCCTAAGTCAATATAACTTAGCTACTTGTTACCACTTCCTACGTCGACTTCTGCTTCATCCATTCAAATGCTAGAGTGGGTGGTATCTCCTAATCCATCATTGAGGGTTGAGGTTAAAATTTCTCCTTCGAGCATACCCCTTCATCCATCCTAGGCTATACGGACTCCAACAATGTCTTCTTTTCCCACATCCGCTCCTAATGCAATAGGGGAAAGGCACCGATGACATCCAAGTCTATGAGCTATCCTTCCTTTGAGCTCCCGATCTTGGTCGATATCCCTTGACCTTCTTGTTATCCTAGGAGGAGGAATTCTCCTCGCTCTTGTTTATTTCCATTGGATTCTTCTTTATAGCCCACCTCGACACCCCCTGTTCCTCAGGCAAAGTAGGGTAGGGTGCCTACCACTATGAATGTCATCCTGATCACATCAACTGCATCTTCTCCAATCCCTAACATGGTTTTATAGGCCTTGCCCATGGAGTATGATTCTCATGAGTCCTCTAGGGCTATATTTGGTGGCCCTCATCTTCGTCATAATCAACATGCACATGAGCTTAAGCACTATCGAAAGGCTAGGGTTCGAGAGTGTGATGCTACTCTGCAATCTACTAGTGCATCTTTAGCACCTGGTTTCATTACATGAGATCCTATTTCATCGGCTTCTCCTATTCCCACATCATCTTCAATTTTACTTTCAACTGCTTCAAGGCCTATTGATGAACCTCCCTCTAAATAGGTGTAGGTTTTCACTGCCCCTTCTTTGGAGCCACCCCTCATTACCTCCTTATCGGATGTACCTCCATTGTCTTGGCCCATTGATATGTTGCATATGCAGGTGGTGTCCAATGTAACTTAGTCTGCTCCCCTTGTTTCCCAACCATTTCTACATCAGATTTTTCCTGGGATCCTTCAGCCTACTATGGTCGATAGGAGACTTGTTTGTCTTGTCCATCCCAAACGCAAGTTTGAGCAAGGCCTCTCCTCAAAGTTCTAATGATGAAAATCCTAACAGTTATGTTCCTCGTCCCTTTCTTTACCTATTTTAGTGTCTTCTTCTTTGCCTGAACTATATGTATGGTTGAAAAGGCTCTATCTTCTCATTAATTTATCACTGCCCCTCTTGTGGAGGCTGATAATCCTATTCTTATTTCATCTCCTCCGACTTAGTAACCTACTTCCTCTATGGAGGCTTTCTTGTTGGGCTCCTTTGAGGACATCCAAACATTCTCTATGATCTTTTCATGATCATTGACCCTTGCCTCCTCCGAGCGTGTGGATGCAAATATTGTTGCTTCTTCCTCCCTTGCCCTCACTGTTGGTGAGGTTCCTAGTGATGCTCTTGTGGTGGTCCCTCTCTAAGATTTTTCTCCTTCTCCATATAATCTATATTGGGAGGATGATGATCTCCTAAGGGATAACCTTTAAGATGTTTATCTTTTATCTCCATCTTTTTGCATGTGAGCTTGATTGTGTTCCCCCATGCTTTCTTTATATGTTCATTCTCTCCCAGAGCACTTGAGTTACTCAGTAGTTGCTCAGATATGAGAGATTTTTCTCTTGTGCAACTTCCTTTATTTGTCTCTCTACTTCTTATATCCGTTATATCTTGCTTTGTGATATTCGAGAACAATGAAAAGCATTGGGGGAATCTTTGGTCTTCTTCCATGTTGACTTGAATTTTTATTTTATCTTTCTCTGCATGTTCTCTTCTTCAGATCTGAGAACTTTGGCATTATGATGATATACCCATCTCGCAGCTATATTACATTCTACTGCTATAGGTTCTGACACCAAACTATCAAATCCCTTGTCCTCTTGCATTCATCATTGATGTTGTGGACATTTATGTGTTACCATCTAATGGTGGCATTCTATGGACACATCTTGATATGCTAGCATGCCACAACTTCTCTTCTCCTTAGAATAACATTCCTTTCATGCATGTCATTCTAAGGGGCACCATCATATTTGAATTTTTGCATGATCTGCATTTGTTATTTAGCCTCCACTTTTTCATGTTTGCCTAGGTGGGGGCCAAACCACTTGATCTTTTTTTTCACCTAGATGGGAGCCAAACCATTTGATTTATTTCTTTTGTTCGCCTTTGTGGGGGTCAATCTACTACTTATTAAATCTATCTTCAATCACCCAATCGCATGGCTACCTAGTGTATCTCTACCCATGTTGGAAAAATATCACCCTATTGTATGGTTATCCATGCTAGGATGATCTCACAAACATCATCGCCCTATCTTGTGGCTATCTAGCATAACACACTTTTCTATCCATACTATCACATCTCATATCTTATCTCATATCATAGTGGCCACTTATCTTGTATCTTTTAGTAATATGGGGATTTCCTCCAAGCAAGGTTCATTTATTTTTTGCTATCCTATCTATCATCCATCTTAATTTATCCTTTATCTTATCATCCAACATGTTAGTCTGCATCTAGTGTGTTCGTGATGTATCAGTTAGCAATATCTAATTCAAATTTCAGCTTCATCTCATTGGGGGAAACCTTGTCTGATCAACAGAATTCTTCCTCCCCATCATTACTCTTTTCTTTATCTTTCTCTACTTTAGGTTCACATCTCTCAGCAAAGACATGTTTGCTAAAGTGGGGTCAAAATGTAATATAAAAAATCACATGTTGTGCAATTTAGCGCAACAAATGGCACCTTCCTCCACATCATCGGAGGTCATGCACTGCCACTTTTGTTTTTTTCTCACATAGATAACTTCGTCAGCTCCAGAATGGAATCTTACCAACTCTGTCGACTTCTCATCCTTAGGACACTAGTGCAGCGCAGAGACGTCCGAGCCACGTAGTTGCACCGTACGAATCTGACAGATTGCAGGTGGTCATTTGAGTATTATGCCTTTCCTTAGAATGAATCGTAAAACCTCTACCTTCACCCACCAACGTTGATTTTCCTTCTAGGGCCTATATCTCTCCCATTTGAAGGCATTTTGGAGGATTCTAGATTATTCCTTGCATGTTGAAGCTCTTGGCGATCTTCTTGAGCAATATTCATAGGATTTTACAATATAACATTTTTGAAGCATCTTCTTTGGAGCCTCATAGGGGAGTTATCTCTTTTGTTCTCTCTCATACTGTTTTATACATTCTCCTTTAATCCATATTTTGTTCATCTTTTATTTTCTATCCTCTTTTATCTTTCCTTTTTGAATCTAATGGGTTGTCCATGGAGGTGGAAACACCAAAACGGAGGTCTAACTAAGGTAGACTCTAAAACAAAACCTCCAACATTTTCCTCCTTTGGATGTATGTAGGTGCGCGTTCGTGAGTAGCTCACTTAGTGGGAGGCTTCATATCTTGGACCTCTTGTGTGTTTATCTTTTCCCTTTTCCTTTGTCCTTTTATTTCTGATATTTGCATTTTTCATATTTTTTCAAATATTTTACTTGCTGTGTATCCATACGGATGTTTGGTGTCCTTTTGTACAAATATTTGTCCATGTCTATACAGGATGACAATGTGACATGCTGGCGTCCCAGATACGCGCACTCGTCCTGTCCATAAAGACTTGCTAGGGTTGTCTAGGGACCTTATTTGTATTGTATTATCCTTGTTTTTTTATTTAGTATCTCTTGGCTCATCCTTAGCACTAGTATAGAAGATGTACTAGAGAATCAATTTGTTTTCTAGGATCCATCATTCTCGAGGTGACAAATTTCCTCCACTACAACATGACCATCCCACTAATGAATGCCAAGAATTAGAATCTATACTATAACAACTTATCACATCTAGTATCATTCAAATGAAAAGTGACAACGAGTTGTACCTTTTTCTTGTCTCTTCCAAATAAAAACTATTTTATTTTATTTTCTCCTCACCATATTATAGAGACCTATCTCTATATGGTGAATCATTTCCATTTATGGTGTTGCAAACTCAAGTGCAACCATTCTTTTTTTAGGGTAATCAACATAATGGTATTCGGTATGGTTGTCCTTTCCTATACATTGGGGGCATGGTTAAATTATTTGGGGTGTGCATTTTTTCTTGAGGAACTTGTCTCATTTTTTGTGGAAATGTGCATCTCAAAGATATCCTTCCTTTGTAGAAATAGGTATCTATTGGTGTAAATAATTATTCATCATGGATATTATTACATCTTACTTAAGTTTACTTAGGATAATACATTTCATCATAGTTTGGGTATGAGACACTTGGGTGTTTGTGCCACATTGGGATAATGTGTGTAGGAGAATTTCCACCTTTTATGGTGTGATCTTGTTACTACTCTATCATATCCACTTATTGTGTAGTAATAATTCCACCTTCGGTGGGTGATCCACCTCATGTGAAATATTTTATTATTTCTCCTACCTACCCTTGTTTCTTATTGAGCCACATGTCATGTTTGTGTGCTCACATATCCATATAGCCTTGCCTATATATGCAGGCTCATATTCATTGTATGAACAATTTATTCTTGTCATATATTTTGTCTCTCTTTTGTACTTTTCATTGAGCTCTTGATCTTGGAAAAATATCACATGGTATCAAAGCCATTAGAGCATCATTGATTCATCCTTAAGAGGCATTATTGCAACGTCAAGAGGCAGATCTGAGGAGCAACATCTTTTGGAGGTGTCCTAGACCAGCTCTGATCTTGCCATTACATCTAGGTGGCTGTTTCCATGAATTTTGAGTATAAATTTGGTCTATTTTGATGAAAATCAGATTTTGGATTTGGAGGAAAACATTTGCCCAATTTGGGAGGCACTGTATGGATTTTTGGAATATTTTTTTGTAAAAAAATTCTTCAAAAATGTCCTATAATTATTCACAAAAAATGTCCCATGACCACCCCCCCATCTTGTAATTTGCCCACTATTTTTTGTAGGGCGTTGCCTCTGCACAGATGCTGCCACAACCACCGTACCTGTTACCTCCAACTGCATGTACTTCTGCTCTAGTCTCCAGCTGGTAGCCACGTTGGCGTTGGTCTTCCCACAAGTAGTCCCATAGCTGTAGTTGTCCATCGCCTGCCTATTTGCGCCGCCTCTACCGACGATCATAGCCTATCGATGACCTCCTCTCGGCCCCATCGGACCCTTCCAGCTCTGCCAGCTCTTTGCCCCGTAGACCATCGACTTCCCACCGACCGCGTTCCTGGCGGACCCCGTAGCCACTTCCATGTCAGCCATCGACGTGGGCCCCACCACCAGCCAGATTAGTCAGCATGCCACGTCAGCAGCCCAGTTGGCTGCTAAATCTCCAAAATACTTCAGCCTCACCTCAATCATTCTGTATGCCATGTCACTCAACTATACTACCATGTTAACTTTTTTAGCGAATCAGTTTTTGACACGTCAGCAGTCCGTACTGTATGGACACCCAGTTAGCAGGGAGGTGAATTTTTTGCAACGGTCATATGGCCGTCAAATTAACCTCGTGTTTTGCTGATGTCATCATTTTTTAAAAAATTTGGTAGGCCCCCTCCATTGAGCTTTTTGATTTTGCAGTTCAACTTCAAATGATCATATCTTGGTCATTTTTGCTCCTTTTTTGGTGCATTTTTTTTTAATGGGCTTAGATTTTTCTTACTTTCTCATGGTGGCATTATTTTCTGATTTTTATGGATTGGTTTTTCAGAAATATTAGTTTTTGGTGACTGTACCTGTCCAATCCCCATTTTTGCAACTTCGAGGACTTCGTTTGGGCTAATACAAACTCCTTTTCAGGTACCATTTTTTTTAAAGTGCATGATTTTTTCTCTACTTTCATAATATGATATCATTTCATAGCAATTTTGGGTATAAATTGTACTTTCAGCATATGGTCTTTTTTGGCCAATTTGGCACTTGTATTGCATAGATCTATCTTGTTGGCTTTTTTCATTGTAGTTCTTAGTCTATTGGGGCAGTTGTAAAACAAAATCAGAAGTCCACCTTGCCATTGTTTGCAAGTGGCCTATTGTACATGCACTACATATAAAGTGCCAAAATCGTCATTTTGGGGGGGTACTTTGATTAATCTTGAATTTGGGGGGTGTCTATTGTGATTTTGTTCTCTTTTGTTCCTTCCTTTTTTCTACTATGGGTTCTCCCAAGTTTCCTCTCTTAACTCCTCATAATTATGCTACTTGGAAAATTGATGCATGAAGTAAAATTATGGAAAAAGGATTAACTCATTATATTGATGAAACTGTTGTTTCTCCCACTGATCCTGTTGGTCACTTGGATTGGATCACTAAAAATATCATGGCAATTGGTACCTTAATAAAGTATGTATCAAAGGATCTCATTTTTCATATTAAGAAATGTACCTTAATCAAGGATGCTTGGAAAAAGTTTCAAGACTTGTATGGTCAAGTTGGTGAGATTAGGGGATATCAGATTGATAGTGATTTTACCATGTTAGATCCCAAGAACTTTGATACTATACAAGATTATGTCAACTAAGGCAAAATAGTTGAGGGAACAACTCAAGGATTGTGGCATTGAGAAGAAGGATAGTCAATTGACCTTCAATTTGATGGGCAAGCTTTCAGAAGAATATGCAACATTTGTTTCTAGTTTCCAAACCCATAGGATGACAATGGGTTCAAGCTACACAATGCCTACATTTGATGCTTTCATCAAAATGTTGAGGATGGAACAAACTAAGCTGATAAGCATGGGCATTCTTAAGACTTCTAAGTCTCAAGCATTAGTGGAAAATAAAGGGAACAAAGGAAATAAAGGAAAGGACAACTCAAACAAGAAGAAATGGCAATCAACGTCTAAGAACAAAGCATCACCTTCTCCACAAGGACTTGAACTTGGGGATTCTCACATGTGACCCCATTCTTGGCCCTTATATTTCATCTCCTCCTATTGATATCATATCACCTATTGCACCTGATGATGCAGATAGTGTGACTATTTTTCCTTCATGTGATTCTGTGCAACAGGATATTCATTGTCTTCTAGATTCAGATTCATGGGATGAGTACTTGACAAACATTGCAAGTTTGTTTGTGGAGTTATACATTGCAGATTTGGGAGACATCATTGATGATATTCATCTTCTCTTTGATGAAGATGATCCTTCTTCGATTGTTGCAAGGGTACACTCTGACCCTCTTGTTCATTCTCTATATGATCATTCTTTCGAAGTTGATATGATTGTGGATACTTATGTACAACAGTTGGAGGAGGTCTCTTTATGCTTAGAGGAGACATGTGAGTCTTTGGACATTGTTCTACATCCATCTCCACTAGATGTTGGAGTTCCTTTTTCAGTAGTGTGGAGCAGTTTAGCACCTTTGGAGGGGGTATCTTTCATCTTCAACATGGGGACACTTGAGCAGTTTTCAGAGACTTCATTCATTATGAGTTTTTTTCATACATCTTCCCTTCATGATTGGGGATACTTCATGGATACACCTTTGGTTTTGTTTCTTCCTAAGAGGAGGAATGTTGTTCGACATTCATGGAGCAGTTTCTTCATACATCATTAAGCTTCTATCATTGGTGCAAATTATACATTGAGGGGGGGCTTCCTAGCTTCTCTTCTTCTCTCATATGGGGGGGGGGGGGGGGATTTTGTCACATGGGGTTTTGTTCCTCACATGCTTCTATGAGAATTCTCTTGTATAAATTTTATCTCTATTTTGGGGGAGGGTTTTTTCCCATTGGGTTTTTCTCTCTTTCCCTGCTTTGTGAGAGATTTCATTGCATTGGTTTACATGCATTTGTATTTGTACATGGGTACCTAACATGGCCTAGTAGTTGGGACCCATCTTGCATTGCTTAGTTGCATTGTAGACTTAAGTGCATTCCCCTAAGTTTCACTTAAGGGGGGGTGTTGGTGTAAATAATTATTCATCATGGATATTATACACCCAGAGATTACTTTAGTGGTGAATATTCACCAATGGCAGATTTTTCACGTTGGCGACCTAGGAAATGGCAAATATTTTGTACCGACTGGGGGTGGCCATGTCGCCAGAACATTATCAGTTTCCATAAAAGTCACGGTCTGATTGCCATATATTTTATGCAATTAAATGTTTCTATGTGATGATTTCACCAATACAATATACAGTGGATACATGGTAAATTTAATTTTTTTGCCTACGCTCTCTGAGATTTCCTTAATAGACGACCATAATTCGCCTATAGGCATGTGAAGATTTGTTAGCAAGGAGGACCCAATTTTTCTGACATTTTGCTAATGTGTGTCTCTATTCACCCCAACTTTTGCCAACTATATTGTATTTGCCAATTATTTGGATGACCTATAATCGCCTCAAAAATTACATGTCATGTTATAGTTACACGGGATTTGCCAACTATTTGTATACCATATAAAATTCCTGCAAAATTCGCCATATAAGGATTGGTATAAATACATGCAAAGATCAGATCTATCTCAACACAATCTGGTGGGTTATAGGCTCTGAATTTTGATCAATAGCAAAGTTTCAAACCAAGGAAAATCAGTGTTGTTGACTACATTGGCAACTGCTAGTGACCTATAGGTGAGCAATCATATTTTTGAAGTGCTATAATATTATTCTAAATTTATCTAGATTTGTTTGCATTGTTGAGTTCATTTTTATCTAGTGGGGACCCATCAGTGACATGTACTTAGGACTCAGCGGGGACATTCAGACCTCAGACATCTAGATTGTAGGTCGTAGGTCCAATGAAACATATATTATACATTATAGTCTATTATTGCTTCTTCAACAAATTGATTTTTTTTGGCAGCCTTTATTTCATTGGAGATGTCGAACAGGAAGAGGGGTAGGAAACCTGAATGTGGGGAAGGCCATGAGAGGCCAATAAAAAGAAGAACATTGTCTTCATACTTTGGTATTGGAAAAGATTGTGGTGAAAATAAGGAAGGTACATCATCACAATTACAAGTACAAAATTTGCCACCTACACTGCATGTTGAAGATGGCGGCGAACCTGATATCTCAGATCAAGATGATCTTGAAGAAGATTATCTAGTAGATGCCCAAGTTAGTCGGAATGATATAATCGACTTGGGTGATAATGCCATTGATGATAATGCACGGAAGGGAAAAAGAAAAGCCATATCAAAAAAGGGTCAACCACAATAAAAAAGGGATCCAGAGTGAGATATGTCAGTGAGGAATTTTCAAATTAATTGGGAATCAAAGTGTCCATTCATTTAGCTAGTGGAGAATCCAATTGAAGGCAAGCCTCCAATATAATGCAGGTGTAAGATTTGCACTTGGAAACATAACAAGGAAATTAGGTTGCAACTAAAATTTGACACCATAGAAAAGCATAAGGGTAAAGTTTATGAAAAATAAATGATGGATGGGGTTGAAAAATCAATGATAAGATGGAAAACAAAGGAGGAATGTAAGCATGTGAGGAATGTCAAAGAGTATTATTTTCATGAGAAAATACAGACGAAGCCTACTGAAGTTAAAGGTTCTATTGGAGCTAGTTTTGGAAAAGCAATGCAAATAGAACAACTGGGAAAAGCTATTCAGTTAAGCGTTGTTTTTATATTTTGAGCAGAGGGCGTGCTATGACATATTTCCCATCAATTAGTGGTTTATTACACTTTTTGAAAGTTTCTAACTATCCTAATAGACACTGGTCAGTAAACAGTGGATGGGAATGGGAAAGTTGTCTTGCTGAGGTTGAAAAAGAATATGTAAAGGAAAAAATAAGAGAGTCAAACTTTATTGCATTTTCTTTAGATGAAGTTACGGCAGTAGACAATACTTCATGGGTATGCATGCATGTTTATATTGTAGAGAATCATACCTGCCAACCTTATCTACTATCTATTGCTAAAATGAAGGAGAGTGCGACGACGGAAAATTTATTTCAACTAGTAAAGAGAAGTTTAAATTGAATATGGAGGTATGGATGACATGATGATAGCCAAAAAACTGGTTTGTGTTGGAGCAGATGGAGCTTCAGTAATGCAAGGTCACAAGAACTATCTTTGTACAAAGATTGAAACTTCATTTTCACTATACATTACTGCAATCAAAGCATGGCTCAAAGAATGAATCTAGCTTTTGGAATTGTGAGCAAGTTTATTTCAGTTAAAAAAATTGAAAGTTTAATCAAAGAGCTCTACTCACACTTCTGTCAAAGTCCCAAGCGATTTATGAAATTTCAAAACTTTGCTGATGGAATAACTAATGGGAACAAGCTTCTCAAGGATAATGATACCAGATGGATCTCTTTAGATATTCTAGTGCATTGAGTGTTTTCAGAATATCCATCCTTGATTGGACTATTTCACACAACTCATGACGAATCAGATCAATTGAAATTTCCCGATGTTCTTCGCAGGTTAAGTAATTTAGAGACACTCTTAACTTTAGCAACTCTTCTTCCCATGCTAGAGGAAATGAGGAATATTATGAAGGCTTCCCAAAAAAGAGCTCTGTATATTGTAGAATATGCTATGATGTGTAAGATGACATGCATGACCCTCGACAATCTCTATTGAAATCAATCAACACTATTTGATGAAAAATTTGTTAAGTGGCAAACACTCATAGATTTGAACAATCCTGATAACTTTTTAAAAATTGGTGTAGATGGAGAAGTATGTGCCAATGTACAGGGAGTTGAGATACCAATGCACTTCTATGCCATGGTCGATCCCGTGGAACCAGGAAAGTGCCCTAGGAAGCAACTAGCAAGAGTTACAAGGGAATATTTTGACAAGATTGTTGAAACTGTAACTAATTCTGTGAAGAAAGTTGCGTATGATCTTTCCTCACAAATTAGAAGAATATTCCCTCCTAACAACCTACTTGAAGTCATGTCTATTGTGTTTCCTCATTATTGGAGCCTCAACATTGCATCTGATTTTTGAAGTAAGCTACCGATTTTGATAAAACAATTTTGCATATCTAGAGAATTGAATGGAGTAACTATAAATGGAATATTAGATGAAACTCATCTTTGAGAGAAATCATCTCATTTTTCATACACTATGAGAGAACAATATGGCAAAATGGAGAACCCCCACGAAGAGGGATCAGTAACAAGGCTTTGGAAAATTATAGTTGAGAATGCAGCGTTGCATGATTCAATGCCAAAATATTTTTGAAGCTTTTTGAATTATGTCTTACCATGATATTGGGTTCGGTGGAAGATGAGAGAGTTTTCAGTGCTTTGGGGTTCTTAAAATCAAAGCTATGAACCAAACTAGGCAAAAATTTGGAAAATTGCTTGAGGCTTTATACATCTAGGTATGATGTCCACACCTTTCCTTATGATAGGGTACTCCAAATCTGGAGGTCCAAATGTGAAAGAAGAGGCTTGGGAAACACTTCAAACCAAAGTGCCAGTGGGACTATTGACTCCTGTACTAGACTTACTAGTGGCATTGAGATGCATTTCAATGAAGGTATGCAAACTTAGAGTGAAGAAACCACATACAAGAATCAAGAAAGCTCTGAATTTGATGAGGATGAATGACAACTATAAGAGATTGGTATTTATTAATCTTATTAATGTATCTCATCATTCATATTACAAAAGCATATTACTTTTTGCAATTAGAATTCAATATTGATTTGTAATTGTATTTTTCAACTTTCTATTTCCAGACTTAAAATAGCATAATAAATGACCATAATGTGTTTATTGATACAAAGATGTTTATTGTTTATTTAGACATGTTTTAGTCTCAAATCTGTGTGATACATTTTAGAACCATATGATACGATTCATTCAATAGTAATACACATGTTGAGAACTTAGATTTTCATTAATTCTTTCAAAATATAGACATATGATACAACTCATTCAATAGTAATACACCAATTTGTGTGATTCTCCATGCAAATTGCAAAAGTGAATACACAAAGTTTCAGAACCCTTTGCAAATGACCTTGAATTACCTTTTATAGAAACAAGAGAGCAACAATATCTCTTGTGTGATTCTCCAATGTCCATGCAAAAGTGAATACAAAGTTTTTGATCCCTTTGCAAATGACCTTGAATTCCCTTTTATAGAAACAAGGGATCAAGAACAGCTTCAGGTTGAATTGCAAGTTTGCAACATGTGAAGACTCAACATCAAAATCACAAACTCAACACACATTTATATGGCCTTCACAAGTCGTATTAGCAATTTAACATCTACTACATGTCTGATGTCTCCTATTAAAAAAACAAAGTTCAAAATTAAATATTAATTCACGCCATGACAGATTAAATATAGATAATAGCAGTGCCTAAAACCTAGTTAACAGAAATAGAGAAATGCATAAATGTTAAAGCAAGGGAGAATTTGAGAATACAAATTTACAAGCTGAAGTTTTACACTGTGCATCATAGATTCATAGGTTGGATTAGCAAAATAGCAATAGCGAGTGCTGGTTTTTTCCTATTCGCAAAACAAAATTATTTGAAGCGATGCCAAATTCCAAACTGAAAAAACATAAAACCTTGAAATTAAGAGTAAACGAAGAAAATTGTGCAATACATACTATGATTCTTAAGATTTATGTGCCAGTTTTTATCGGGTGCTCCACTCTTCGTCCGATGGAATGTCAATATTCTGTAAACTATGGAAAGTTAACTGCAACTTCATCAAGATACTATATTTAGAAGATTGACTTGACATCATTGTTTCATCCAATGCCAAATTTAGAGTTGTAAATGGTTGGATGAATTTTAGAAAGCTTTGGGGAGTTGTGTCCTTATGAAGCAAGTCTAAATCAGACTTCATTTTTATCTCCATGCCTTTTTGTAAGCTTGTTTTCCAATGAATTTATTTGATGGGTCAACGGTCTTAGGCAAACCAAGTTTAGTCAAATTATTTTTCTTTCCTTGCATCTTCAATATCTTTTTTCCATAATTTTCCATAACTTCTGATGTTTCCCTTAGTTTCTGGCATTTTTGAATGATAGATGATATATTAACTTTGGCATCAATGCAACTCTGAATTCCCTTGGAAGCCAAGTAGATGTCACTAGTACTATAGACTACTTGCATAATCTTTATTGCCATATCCTCTTTTGAATAACAATGTATTCTCTTCTCAAAGTGCCCTTTGATTTTCATATAAATTACTCTCAGACTTTCATTCAATTCAAACCATTCACACAACTTGTCACTCCTCTGCATTATTTTCCTCAAATGTTTTCTTATATATACTTCATTGTATTTTTCATATTATCTTTCAATCTATCCTCTAAAGTTTTTATTTTATCATTTGCATTGTATAGGTCTTCTTTCATTTGTGCACATTTTTTCCTTTCTTCCTCTACTTCCTCTTGCAAATGTTTTTCTTTTTCCTTCCCATGATCCAATAGGTCCTATATTTTTCTTATTTTGGCAGTAGCAAACTCATAACTTTTATATAATTTTTGAAAACTGGCTCTTTCCTCATCAATTGTTTTACTGCTTTTAGCCAATTTTTCTATTAGGTCCTTCAATTCTACATCCATCTTCTCTTGCTCTACAATTTCTACTATAGAGCCCGATTTTTTTATCCTCTTCTGTAAATCATTACACTTGTTATTTGTTTCTTTCCTCCTTGATTTTTTCATTTGTCAGGTCTGCCTATAACGTTTCTATTTGTTTCTCTAGTTTATTTTTCTCTCTCTCCACCTTTAGTAGTGAAGTGTAGACCACTTCGTTAGTCCTTTTTGACACACTAATTTTGTCCACATTATTTACTTTGGAAAAATCCATTTGGAGGGTGCTAACTTGAAATTCAAAGGGATCTATCTAACTATGTGGTGGATTTTTATCTTTAGTTGGGGCCGGGGGCATAACAACCATGAACTCCATCATATCTTTCTATGGGTCATATGTTGGAAATACCCTATTCCTTGCAGGTTGTTCTTCTAAAACTTCAGTCAGGGAAACCCTATCAAATGCTTTCTTTTTTTCTATATTTTCTTTTGTTGTGTGTTCATATTTTTCATAGTAATCATGAAATTGAAAATCTGGGCTTGCTGAAGCAATTGAATGTTTGAAAGGTGACATAGGAATACCAGAGGCTCCAGTTCCACTTATTCATATGATTTTAACTAATGGTTGACTAGGATTAACAACAACAATTCCTAATCCTGTCGCACTCGCATTGACACTTTCATGTGTAGTTTTCATAATCATTTTAGGTGTGTGATCTGAAGCTACAAATGATTGTTTTATAGTGTCAGTGGCTCTTGTTATAGGATTCTGAATAGTATGAGTATCTACCACTTGTGGCCTCTTGTGAGAGATATTTTGTTGTAGCCCTTGTCCAGCACCAAGATAACTAGAATCAGTAGTAGTACCCATGTCAACCCCACCAATCACAACATCACTTGATTGAACAATAATCAAAATACTATCCCTAGATTCCCCACCTGTGTCAGTGGCACTTGATTCACCACCAATGGGAATACCATGATGTGGTGGTGGTTGTGGACCCTGAGGGTAATGAGTAGTACCTATCTGTGATGAATCTAAAAAATCAAGTCCAATAACTGGTTTAACATGAGCTTTTGATTTTGAATCTGATGGAAGTTGTACCTGAAGTGGATACCAAATTCTCTCTCCTCTAGGACCTAGACCACCACCTTCAAAACCCATTTTTTCCACAATGCTTGCCCCTTTGCTATATTTTTCTTTCATGGACTCATTGACTACACTTAATATTTTAGGGACTGTAGTAGTTGTTGGAGTGGGCTCAACCTCATACTCATCATCATCTTCACTCCTATCATATGTTGTTGTGGGATGCTCCATATTCCACAATTTGCTAAACTCTGCATCCTCGTCGATGGTCTCAAATTCTACACTGGTCTTTGGTTGACCGAGATTCTTCTTCATAGTCCATAAATCATTTATTTTGGTTTGAGTCCAAAAAATATCTTTACATTCTTCCAGAATTGTTTTGGGAATAGATTTGTTAAATGGATTAGTAGATTTTTGGTAGAAATTGTAGGACCTCCTATTTTGGATGCCCTGGCCCTCCTCTATTTTCCTCTGTTTGTGCAATGCCATAATTTGTGATGAAATTTCTTCTATTGAAATGTTATTGTCAGTTGCAATTTTTTCCATCTCTTTTTTTACCTCATCCCAGGAGTTCATGTTTCTAATCTTTTCTAGCAATGGTTTACTTTCATGTTGACATAACGTTGAAGAGTTCCCATTTTTCTTAAGCCTTTCTTGAAATACACCGATTCGATCATACTGCCAGAGACCCTCTTCACCAAAGTTAAAAACTGTCAAAAAATCATGTGCCACATTGAATGCTTTTCTCTCAAAAGTGAAACTTCCACATGAGAAAGGAAAGGAAGGAAATATTCTCTTCTTTTGCTGACCATGGAAGTGCCTATCTGTGCTCTCCAATTTCTGTACATACTCCAATGCAAATATCCTCTCTATCACATGTATTGGAAGTCTGTATGGTTTTACTGTCGATCCGTAAAACCTTAACATAGTGAATTCTTCCACGAAGAACCAGTGAGGCAATTCTATTTGACTTTCGAGTTGAATGCAATCTCTGCAAGACATAGTCAACCTAGGAATTGGAGTGCTTGTAATTTCATTATACATTGGTGCCAAAAATAAGTCTACAAAATGATTGTAGTTCTTTCTGTTATCATGCATCCTTATCTTTGGTGTCCTTTCATATATTGGACACTCTGTTCTATTCCGAGTCTTCTCATCAATCTTATAGTTCACAATTTGAAGCTTGTTGGTCTCGAATATTGCACGATACTTGGATAGAAGGAGATAACACAAGTAGGATGAGAACCTAAATATCTTATAGGAACCTTTTTTGATCATTAGTAATTGTTTTTGCATGGATTGAATAATGTGCTCAATAAAATTATATCTTACTGGCTGACCTACATAATAGATATTATAAATCATTTCAAGAAGGCTTGCACCCACTTCCCTATTATATTCCAATCCCAGGCAAAACAACAACAAGGAAATAGTATCCCCAACCCATGGAACAAAAATGTTAGAATCATAAGGAGGCTTATGATTATGATCCAACAAAATACTAGTACCACTCTTTATTAGAGCTTTGATAAATGAATCTTTGCGACTTAGATTGAGACTCTCATAATTCCTTGCCAGCTTTCCAAGGTCAATTTGGACGTTTGAGTTTTGGGTTTGAAATCCTAGGTTCAACAAATGAGAAAATTCTCCCTCATTTATGGATTGGATTTCCTCTTTTTGTATTTTTATTGACAATTGCTTTTTTTATCTTCATCATAATTTTCAGTGCAGACCATGACAAAATAAGGGCAAGGGAATATTTCAGGTAACACCATGCTTCCCAATCTAGCATCCCACGATGCGATTTTATTTGTTCTTTGTTTTAACATTGGGTTGAAAACAATAAATTTTGCCCTGGATGCATCTACTGCCTTACTAGACAATTCATATCTAATATCTATGATACACTTTTCACCATGGATAGAAGGGTCATAAATATCATGGTATTCACTAGTGAAACCTGGTGTTTTAACCAGTTCGGTTAGGTACATTTTGTTTTTCCCTTGGCTTCCTGTTAAACTAATGCTTCTTGTTTTCCCCATCACTATTATTGTTAATAATTCAAAATAATGCTAGATAAAAACCTAAAAATGCTAACCCTCAAATTGGAGCACGAGATTAAAAAAAAACAAAAAAGACGGGATGTAGGTGTTCTAGATTTTACTTGGAATTTCTATTTCACTAGATTGGCGCAAATAGTCTCTGTTGCAACTTGCATTCCTCAATCTAGTAGTTATTTTTGAATCTCCCTCGATTTACTGTTTTGTCCATGAAATGAAATACGATTATGATTTATGAGTCTCTTATTTTGAAAACTTTGAAAAGTACAAAAGTAATACCTAAAGGGCAAAATATCTAGAATGATGTTGTAATTTTATTAATTATTATTAATAATAATAACTATTCAATGTCGAAGGACAAAAAATTCATTACTTTAGTATAAATTCTGAGGACATTAAATGTAAAAATGTTCAATTCCGGGTGAAGTTATCACAAATGTGTTCACTTCCCACATTTGCGCTAAAATCCAACCTAAGTCGTTGATCTTTGCTCATCCAACGGACGATGGTACCTATTGTCAGATGTCGTGGGTCCCATGACTTTTGCCATTTTTTGGGCATGTCACTATACTCTTGTGACTTTATGAGTCTATTTTTTAAGTCTGTTTAATCATTTTAAACTTTCGCCTGAAAGAGAGCTTTATAGACTAAATTATATTTTATTAAATTTAAAACGTTCAATTCCAGGCGAAATTATCACAAATGTGTTCACTTCCCACATTCGGGCCGAAATCCTCCCTAAGTCGTTGATCTTTTCTCATCCAATGGAAGTGGTACCTGTTGTCAGTTGTCATGGGTCCCATGACTTCTACCAGTTTTTAGGCACGTCACCATACTCATGTCACTTTTCGGGTCTATTTTTTAAGTCTGTTTAATCTTTTAAACTTCCACCCGAAAAAGAGTTTTATAGACTTAATTATATTTAATTAAATTTAAAATGTTCAATTGCGGGTGAAGTTCTCACAAATGTGTTCGCTTCCCACATTCGGGCTAAAATCCACCCTAAGCTGTTGATCTTTGCTCATCCAACGAATGATGGTACCTGTTGTCAGATGTCGTGGGTCCCATGACTTCTACCATTTTTCGGGCACGTCACCATACTCATGTCACTTTTTGGGTCTATTTTTTAAGTCTGTTTAATCATTTTAAACTTCCACCCGAAAAAGAGCTTTATAAACTTAATTATATTTAATTAAATTTAAAATGTTCAATTCCGGACGAAGTTCTCACAAATGTGTTCACTTCCCACAGTTGGGCCGAAATCCACCCTAAGTCGTTGATCTTTGCTCATCCAACAGATGATGGTACCTGTTGTCAGATGTCATCGGTTCCATAATAAGAGACATTTAAAGATGTGCAATAGTTTGAGATAACTATTAAATATAATGTTAATATTATTTGTTAAAATATGAAATTCAAATATAGTATAAAATATGAAACTTAGTTTCTAGAATAAAACAAATAACTAAATAAAAATATAAATTTTGATATACAAATTGAAAGGTAAAAGTTTAATATAAAAAAGAAAACATTCAATATTAAATCTAAAATATTATTTTAAAGTTAAACAAAATTCTTTAAAAATATGTTTACGATTTATAATTTTAAAAAATAGTTTAAAAATATATATAAAAGTTCAACATAAATTTAATGTAATATAAATTTTAATTTAATAAATAAATAAAGACAAAAAATATATAAAAGTTCAACATAAATTTAGTTTAATATAAATTTTAATTTAATATAATTTTATTGATAAATAATGTGGTGAATCTTATTGATAGACCTACACCTCCTAAGGACCTATGCAATATGCATTACCTTTGATCCTAGTGAGACTATGGGAAATTAAAATTTGAAACCCCTGATGGCCCAGTATAAGTCTATATATCACCTGCAAAGATCAAAGACATACTCTTATGAGGGGCTCTCATTGATGATTGATCCAACATGTATGGTGAATGTGATAAGTTAAGAATATCTTTATACTTTACAATTGCATGAAGTAACATATTGATATGATAAATTTGATTTAGTGGTTAAGATCTTATATTGTTTCTCTTGTCCTACGATAGGTTCTATTACTCTTCCAGTTCCCGTTAAGGTTGGTACTAAGTGCTTAGATGTCATTTTTTCTATCATTCCTCAATCCTACTTCAGATCAATTTTGTGTGATGTTAGGACATCCTTGCCCTTTGTTCTCTTCCATGAAAGTGATCCCATCTATCGGATACCCTTCATAAATGTCTCAAATTTCTTCATTATGACAAAATCTTAACTATAAATCATAGCATGTACCCAGTACCAACCCATACATGCACTAGTTCAAAACTTCAAGTTCAACAACAAGTAAGTTGGAATTTTAGTTCAAATCTTAACTATATATTTATAAAATTATAATCAACCATAATACTATTTTTTTTTTTTAATATTAAATATAGAGGAAGAAGCATTACATAAAAAAGATCACAATATTAAATTTATTTCCATTGTTTAGCAAATTATTGAAATAACGTAGCTTATATACAAAAAGCATTTGAAAAACTTTAATTAATAAAAATGAAATAGAATTATAGAAAGCATTTTTATATTCATAAGACTCTAAGAGGCAAACTGAAACAAAATGGAATTTGAAAAATTATCATTAATATTTATGCTTTGGAAATTTACAATTTTTATGTCTAAGACTTGAGTTCCTCAAAAACTTAAAAGACAAAATGAGTGAGCCACTGAGCTTATTAGGTTTCGAGGACATAGGAAAAAAAAAACTACTAGGTGATGGGATGGGGAATGGGATAGACTAGCCTAGTCTATGCTCTTGGATCCTTTCCTTGGATCACCAAGTGTTCTAACCACCCCTAGGGTCTCTAGGACTTCCTCTACTTTTGGAATCCCCTGACCTTGCCCAATCCACCCACCAACAACTTGTAAACTACTCCTAAGGCCTCACCTACTCATGAGTTTCAAGGAACCCTTACTTAGGCTAATAAGGGTTTGGCTTGTTCCACACATTCCTAGGTCTTAGCAAGGATAGGTCAAGTCTAATACATGGTTTTTCCACCCATTCATGTGCCCCCAAGAGGTTTCAAGATTCCTACCCCTTACCAATTTCACAATTTTGTCTTTTCCCTACAAAATAGGGCTACAAGGATTGTGACCAATTAGGCCTCCTACCTGGTCCTTTAGGGCTCCCTCTTGCAAACGATGCACATGCTTGTGAAACTTCCTAAAAGACCTACTATTAATTTGGCAAGGGCTCAAGGATTTTTCTATTTTTAGGCCTCCAAGTGTCTGTACACTGCCCTAGGTAGATTTTAAGGTTTTTAAAGGTTTTAAAGAGGGTTTTTAGGCCTGTCAGGGTCATAGTGTTGGTTTGATACTCTTACCACCTTGTCTAGATTGGTGGAAGCTCCTCCTTCACACTAATGGTGCTCCACTCACCCCTCTACAACTCCTCTGAAGGGTGCCTCCTCCTCTGACCTTCCATGCTTTCCAAGACCTCTGCAACTTAAACCTTCCTAGTCGGGCACTGTTTAGTCTCACCTAGGAGTGGGTCTTTAGATGGCCTCCCTGCATCTTCAAGGGCCCTTCTTGCTTTGAAGTATAGTATAGGGTCCGTACTCCTATTTACCATGGTTTCATGGTGATTCCACAAAGGGGAATGGAGTTATGAACCCATTGTCACAAACCAGTCCAAAACTGGATAGTGAGAAGCAAGGTTAAAAAATATTTACAAACACACACAACCTGCAAAACAAAACCTAATCTAAATGCTCACAATGGAAGTAATACACCATACAAGACACTCAACATAGTTTTTTCTCAAAAATCAATCCATTAATAACCTTTTCTTACTCCATTTGTGCCAACTGGCAACAAAATTGCAGTCACAGTCAAGTCCCTTTGCTTGGGTCGTACAACAACTGACATCCAACCCATTAACTTAGGGTTTGAAATTAATTATACTACCTTTTCCTTGGTCTGTGTGCCCATATTTGGGTTTTCCATGCTACATTAAAGGTTTGGACCACTAGGTGGAAAAGTTGCTTAACAACTTTGAAAAGTTGTCATGCAACTTTTGCAACTTTTGAGCAACTTTCTCAATGTTGCTTTTCTTGACTCCTAGACCCACATTGGGCTAACCTAAGGACACAACCATGCTAAGAAGGATGCTAAACACCTCAAAGGCACACATACCCTCTACTTTCAAGAAAAACTCATCTTTGACTTATGACCCTAGGACCTCAACTAGGACCTAAACTAAGACCAATGAGCACATGGCTCTTATTGTATATACAATGGCTTCTTAAAGAAGCAAGAACACAATCAAAATCAAATGGTGGGAGCCCTTTGAAGGGTGCTCCTGCACCACTAGGGGCCTAGGAGGACAGGGCTAGGGCACAGGCAATGGATGGTTTACAACTTTGCCCTAAGAATCCGACCCTCCTTCCATGTAGAATTCTTCAGATAGCATAAGCTGAGAGAATTCTTCAAGCCACATGTAGTTTGGAAAGTCATCCAAGAGCAACCATTTCCAGACAAAGTCCCTACCAATCTGCGCCCATTTCCTGTGATGCATCAAGTGCTCTGCATTCAAGTTCAGGAGAAACAGTTGCCTGGCCACTGGCATTTTTTGGTCAGGGAGGAGAAGCTTGGATAATTCACTCGCCCAAGGGATCCCCACCCCTACTTATGCAAGGATGACAACAATAATATCATCTCCAAGGAATTATTCCTTAAAAACCTTCCTCAACAACATCAACATATCCACCTTGTCTCCTTCCAGGTCTAGAAGAGACGCCAAGAACCGGGATGTAATGTCCGTGTTAACACGGTATCTTTTTTCATTTCAGATAAACTCTCTACCCAGCACCATCTGCATAGTCTCACTGGTGAACAATCCAACCTCCTTGTAGACTGATTGGAGTGTTGGGTCTCTCACGGAGCCTTGAAAGGAACTTTGGTCCTCTGTAGAAATGCTTCTCAAGTGGATGGGAGTGTCCATATTGAGAAATAAGATTAACAAATTAAACAACCTGAGCCTATAAACCTAAACCAGAGGAAGAATTTAAATACCGTGAGCTCTGATGTTTTATCTACCAAATGGAAAAGGATAATTGAAGATGAAAGAAGCATAGATCATATATAAATAATTGAAGCTCTTGATTGTAATAATTACTTCTCTAACCATATTAATTGCTTTAAATTTTTTTAAATCTTTCGTATCTTTGCAAATCTTTCCCATAAATGCACGAGTGGGTGAAATTGGAAATAGCTATAAACCAATACCAAGCTGGCAAGTACCACATTGGAAGTCGTGGGGACAGAGTGGATTGCAGTAAGTGAATAGATATATATTAATAACCAAAATTATCGATTGTGATTCGTGACATTTGATATGTGTCTATTGAATCCAATTCCATTCTAGGCACTTTCTGGTGAGCTATGTTCTCTTTAGAAAATTGGGCTGAAATAAAACTTCAGCCGTTGATCTATGATCATCGAACAATTTAAAATAATTGATGGATTTTAGGTATGTGTCACCCTTCGCGTGTCAAAGAGGCCATGGTTATTGATACTTCGTGCAGAGTCTAGACTTAATGTGATGTACTAATGTGATGTGATGTGCCTTGTCTATTAATGGCAATGAATTCATGAAATCGCCAATAAATTATATATTTTTCCATAAATAACAAAATATTCGCCAAAAAAAATTAAATAATTTTCAAACGGTGGATAAAAATCATCAATACATTTAAATAATTTTTCCTTCGGAGTAAAATTTTTCGCCCATACAATTATATATTTGTTCCTTTTAACAAAAAATGTTTGCCTCCTACAATATATATTTTCCCCATAGAACAAGGTATAATTCACCAGAAATTTATGGAATTTTTCGTACCTTAGAAAAAAATCACCAATACAAAATAATTTTTTGCCCTATTTTGAAAAACAAATTCGCAATCAATATGAAAATTTCCCCCCAAAAATAATGTCTGATTCTCCAGGATTTTACACAATTGCCTGGGGGTGGTTTCTTAAAGTTATCCCTGATTACACCTTACTTAAGTTTACTTAGGATAATACATTTCATAGTAGTTTGGGTATGAGACACTTGGGTGTTTGTGCCACATTGGGATAGTGTGTGTGGGAGAATTTCCACCTTTTATGGTGTGATCTTGTTACTACTCTATCATATCCACTTATTGTGGAGTGATAATTCCACCTTCGGTGGGTGATCCAGCTCATGTAGAATATTTTATTGTTTCTCCTACCTACCATACCTATTTCCTACCTACCCTTGTTTCTTATTAAGCCACATGTCATGTGTGTGTGCTCACATATCCATATGGCCTTGTTTATATATGCAAGCTCATATTCATTATATGAACACCTATTGATCATCTATCTATTGATGAGAATACAATTTATTCTTGTCCTATATTTTGTTTCTCTTTTTTACTTTTCATTGAGCTCTTGATCTTGGCAAAATATCACAGTATCCTTACACATGGATCCTCCCCCCCTTTCCCTTTTTCATAGATATGTATTCTTGATAATGATCCCTTTACACTTGTTAGAATATATTTCCTTTACAATTTCTTTTCCTTGCTTGGAGATTCACATCCTCTATAAGCATCTTCTTCCTAGCTTGAAATGCATGATTTTTTTTAAAAGGATATCTCCTTGGTGTTGAAGGTGTTTTATCCTTGATATGGATCTCTATCTTCCTTAAGATATCAACATAGAAACATGTTGACATCCTAAAGGAGGGCATATTAGACCTTAATGTTTCTTGTAGTTATCCATTTAAGTAATGCTAAAGTGGTGGTGTTGTGTTGCATAACACCCCTAAGGTGTGGTTACCAATATATCTCTAGCAACTTTCATGGCATATAACTTCATTTTAATCATCTAGATTAGAGCATAGATTACTTGTTTGATCCCTTGAAGCATTTTTGATTTATGTATCACCTAACATAACACAACTTGTTAGTCAATTCCATCCATATGACGCATTCCAATCATCTAGCATAACACAACTTTCTATCTTGATCCCTTGTTGAATTTTTTTTACACTTTTTTAGACATTGGTCAACTAGTATAGGAGGATTGTTAGTTTGATTGTTGTTGTTGTTTACATTTTCTTAGGAACCTATCTTCTATAATAACACAACTTGTTAGCATGATTGTTGTTGTTGATTATGCTTTCTTAGGTGTTGATTACCTAGTATAGTGTGTCTTGCTAGTGTGATCATTTTCTTGCACTACATGAATCACCTAATACAACACAACTTGTTGGCTTGTGAAATTCATGCAATGTTTGTGGACTTGTAGCATAACACAACTTTCTAGTTAATGGACCATGGATCCTCTTATCATCTTGATGGTGTATTCCCTTGTCTCTTTCTAGAAGTCCACTTGTTCTCCTACAATAACATTCTAAAAATGATACGAGTGGTTGAGACAACCTATACATCAAGATCTCTTCACCTATTTGATTTAGAACTTTTCATTTTCTATATTACTAACATTAATTTATTTGTATATGTGTTTTTTATGAATTTTTTATGTGGGTTTATATAGGATCCTAAGCTTGGGGGATTGCTTCCCTCAATTTAGTGTCATCCTATCCCTAGCACGTCTTACTTAAAACCACTCTACCTCTTTATCTCTACTTTAGAGTGAGTATGAGCATAAGTTCATATTCTCACTAAAGTGAGGGTAAATGTAGTTTAGTAAACTATAACCCTTTACAATTTTACACTCTACTTAAGCCCTATTATATATTATAATTTAATTATTAATCTTGCAATTAAATTATAATACAATACCCAAATTAGGACCTAAATTAGTATAACAAACCTCTACACTCTTGGATCCATTTAGAAGAACATATTTTGGTGGGACAAGGGTACCCTCCACTGCTATCTGACAAAGAATCCTAGAAATTATATTTGTTTCTAGTTTTGTCCTTCATAATTTAAAATCCTAGCCTTGATTTTTGTACTTGATATTTTTATGACAAACTAAACTTAAAAATGCCTTGTGAATCCTATATAAAGAAATCTTTTATCATTGATAAGGTTAATTTACAATTCCAAATGATTCCAAGAGCATTATAAATCATCACGAGTAGATTGGAGCACATTGAGAAATAAGCTACAACACTCTACATTTATGTATGAATAATGTTTGGTGGTCATGTTATTGCATAACCACCCAGAGGACTTGTCTAAGAGAATTAAATCCTCACCTTTGTGTCCATAAGAGGGTTTCATACCTAACATATAATCATTTCATTTTAATATTTCAATTATTAAAATAACTATTATTTATATGATCATAGTTGTTGTTGAGGTGGGAATCCCAACATGGGATTTGACTTAAGCAAGCCCCTATACAATATAGCTATCTCTCCCTATTTTCATGTTTGCAAGTTTAGATATGAGAGAATATGAGGTTACAGGTTTGCAAGAAAGACTAAGATAGGCTATTCTTGATTTCAAACAGGTAGAAACATCTTATCTAGGGTGCCCTCCAGCCATGTTTGATACATTTTTATTGGAATTTTGGGAATCAAAATTATATTGACCTCCTAATTGCATTTATGAACCTTTCTATTAGGGTTCCCTCCAAACATATCTAGCACATTCAACTCTAGATTTTAGCTACAAGTTCCTCTTTGTATCTTATTTCTATATTTGAGCTATTGTGAAGGTTTTACATTCTATATTTCACTGTTCATACTGTAATTATCATTTTTATATCATTTAACCTAGTTCATTCACATACACTTCACAATCTCAAATTTATTTTAATAAATTAATCATAAATCCCAACTATTCAACTCTTCTATTAGTTTTGTAACTTAACCTACTTATGATTCAAGGGTATGCATGGAGATTTGAGATCTTAGTTTACACTCCTAGGCTAGGATCCCATTTCCTACATATTAAATATAAGTACAATATAAGATACAAATGTCAAAAAGTGAGAGATAAGACATGAGACAAGAATGTATTAGAGGATAAAGATAAATGCATATGAATAGATATAGTATGAATGTATAGAAGGATATAAGGAGATATAAGGATGTATATGATATACATAGTTAATATAATAATATAAATACTTTTATATTTTGTATATGATTCATTATGATATGTTCCTTACATTCTAGTAAGTAGTTAGTCTATTGTCCAGACCTAATTCCCTATTCCCTTAAATGCACTAATTTTGGTGTATAAATTATAATACTAAGAAAGTCATCGTGGCTTACAACTTTGGTTTATTCCCCTCGCCCCATACTTCTTGTTAATAGTACTAGCTATCCGAATAACACATGTTGCAAAAAGTATGAAACCATAAAGCTCAACTTATTACAAAATCAAATCACCTAAACTAGAATTACTTTGAAGAGGATATTTCATGAAATACTTTTTAGAGAGATCAATGAGATCTCAAACATTCCAAGAGAGAAAATTCATGGGTGGGAGTCAAGAAAATTATTTATATCCAACTCCTTTGACATGGAAAAGTGATTTTGTAACAAATTCAGGGAGACATAACCCATGTAAATTTTTAGTGAAGAATTTCTCCACTTTTTAGAAACATACTCAAATTCCTCTAGGCATCCAAGGGATTGTGTGAGCATTATAATTTATTTAGGAGAATGCGTTGATATACCTAGTTGTGAAAAGAGAACCATCACCAACTAAGGAATTTGTAAAAACCTCAATAGAGAAGCTACATCTATTGAGGTCACAAGCACTTCTTTATCCTTATTAAAAGAGTTTGAAAAAATGTCAAACATACCCCTTAGCAACATAACCTTGTGGTTTTCTTTGGGTTCCTCTAGGAGAAACATTCTTACCCTTTGGGTGAATCACTCATATCTATCTGTCACCCAATTTCTAGGTGGTAGCCTTAGAAGGCGAAGGATGGTTAGAAACTCAGGGAGGAGATTTAACTTTGGGAGGTACGATAGAGTGATCCTTTTTTTTAAGCTCTAAAGATTGATAGTGAAAGTATTAGCCAAATTAAGGTAAAGAACCCATTGGGTTTGGCAAAGATTCCTTATTAGAATATCTATTGACCCTTTCATTTCTTTAGATAAATTGACTTCTACATAAAATTGATCTAAGGATGAGCTAGATATAAATGGTCTAGTTCAATACAAATAACTTTCTCTAGAGTGGATGTTATAGAGAGAAAAAAATGCCAACAAGGTAAGGGAAGAGTGGGAACTCAAGCCACATAGGCACACAAAACTTTTTTTCACCTGACATTTAAAATCTCATGCCCAAAGTCTAAAAATAAACAAGGAAGAATGAATATATGAGAGACCATGTTGAAGAATGATTGGGTATGATTAACTTCAAAAAAATGGAAAAGAAAAACGCCTTGGTAAGATTTTGAACAACCTCAAGCCAGACCTCATAGCGGACTGAATTTTTGTTGACCGATCCCCTTTTCCAAAAGGGGACTCCTCACAAAGTAACCCAAAAGAGTAAATTTCTCTAAACATTGGCATGCACTATCAAGTTCAAAGATGAAAAAACCACATCTATTGGTGTACCTCATAGAATACCTTCAGCATAATTTTTTTGGGCTTGCTCAAGAGAGCGATGTTGTAGAGCCACCAAATTGTCAACACTAACAATAACTACTAGGTTTGAGTCAGTTAGGCCATGTCAAGAAAGACTTAAAAAACCACAATAAATAGAGAAAGACAAAACCAATTATATGACTAAGCTATGATATGAAAAAAGGAGAGACAAAATACTTCAAAAAAAAAAAAAAAAGCCTAACAAAATTGCCGCATACCAATCCTCTTTTCTAATATCATATACACTATAATGATTATTTGACATAAACAATTATTTTAATTTTATTCTGATTATAATGAATGCATCTTCTAAAGTATTTATATTTACGTAAAGATATAAAACAATCAAGTAACATTACATAAACGAGAAATAGTATGCAATTAAAAAAACCATTTTAAAAATATTCATATAATTGTCAAAATTTTCACATTTTAAAAACTATTTGCAATAAGATAAATCTTATCAAATTTGTAAATGAAATCTAATATTGCGAGTAACAAGAACCAAATTCAGCTAATTACAATCAGAATGAGGTTCAGACCCAATGAAAAGAGGTATTGAGTGGAGGCGACAGGAGAGTTTGATTCATCTCAAATGGAATAGAGATTATCATGCTACCACTTTCGTCGATGGTCGAGAATGAGGATGAGGATGGCTGGGCTTAACCAGCACATTTAAAGCATTGACTATTTAGAGTGGCTGGTGTGGGGCCCTCATAATCCATTCCCATCGATAATGCCTATTTCCGTTCTTGTAAGCTAACCATTAACCACCACAGTCATCAGCTAGTTGTAGTTAGCAACCCAATGTATAAACCAAATTGAGTTTACATTCATTGTTCCTATGTTGTGGAAGATGCCACATGCTAAATAAATGATACTACAACCATTCGTTTTAATTTGAAATTTGAATCCCGAATCTCCTGCTCCACTTAACGGAATAAGAACTAAGAGGATTTATTTGACTGGATCAGCCATAAGAGACCATGGCTATTGCTATGCACAACATTTCAGAGAGTGGTATAAAGAGGGTGATGAGGATGCATGGTACATAGTAGCGCAAATCGCAATAGTATGTGCTACCATCGCCTTTTTTTCCTGTAGTGGCAATCTTTATAGGTTGTCCCTAATGTTTATAGAGCAGTTATACCAACATTGAAATAAAATAATTACATGTTTTGTTTCCCTTGTTTGCGATCTTTTTGCAACTTATGTTCTCTCCAACAGAGACTCCATTGTGTTGTTTCAGTTTTGTCTTGTATACATTGGCAATATACAACTCTTATAAGAGAATTAAATGAAAAGAATTTGAGTTTCATGTGATGAGAAATATCATTAGGTTATGAGAGAATTATATACCATTAACATGGAAGATGAATCCTTAAATTTTAAATTATTCTAATAATATGATTTATAAGTGATCATGTGATGCAGAATGTTAGATTTTATGAATTTAATTCGAGAATATTTGCATATTAAAATTAGTTGGGTGGCTCCAAGAAGTTGAGTCCCACTTTTGGGCAAAAAGTGGAAGTGTTTTCTTTGTTTTTCAAATTTTCTGTCGATTGATGTCAAAATTTGATGCTCTTAGAGATTAAATCTCAAAAAACTTCAGTAATAGAAAATGTAGTGCTTAGAGTCTAATTTTTAAATACGTAATTTATTTTAATACCCACATGATAGAAATCCCTTTTTAGTAGGCATGTTTAAAAACCAGTTTTTAAAATGCCCATTTCAAGACCATACCACACATGTGTACGACCACCCTTTTTTGATGGAAATAAATGAACTTTTGCAAATCCTTCTGGGAAATGATACCTAAGACACCAAATATTGATGAGAATATTTTTGCTTATTTTTTTATTGAATATATTTTTTTTATTAATTTTTAACTAACAATAAAGTATATTTTCAAAACATCAGGTGTGCAACCACCATAATTTGATGAAAATTTCATATTTTTCATTTTTTTGTTTAATATTCAAAAGAATTGTATGTAGATTGATGTAATATAATTTATTTTTCTAAAATCCTATAAACAAAAAAGTTATTAAAGTTTTAGTGAACCTTGGTATTTTAGGTTTAGGTTCCACTTTTGATTAATAAATAATACAAAAATAGTAAAATAATCTTATCACTATGAAATTGTAGTACCTCTTCTCGATTAGACTTATTAGACTGATATTTTGTTGCAGTTTACCTTTCAGTTGATACATTATTGCTTAACATTATTCAAGCATATTTCATATTATTTCATATTTCATCTAGATATGAGATGCATGATTTATTTACAGTATTTCAATACTGGTGATTAGTTGTATTTTATGGATTATTGCTATGTACTGACACTTTACTTTATTTATGCAATGTGTAATTATATGTTGCATGCCTGTGAGTGTATTGGATGCAAGGGGACGGTTTTCCTTCACTCACTTTGGTGAGACACGGAACATCGTGATGCTCCTTCTTCAGTGTGTGTTTCATGTATTCTATATTCATATACATGCATGTGTGATTCAATGATGCATGATATTGTAGGTACAAGTACTAGGTAGGTACGGGGTATCGTCTCCACCTGGCTTCGCAGGTCTGAACATGCCTTATATGTCCGATGGGAGTGGAGGAGATAGTTGTTGACCCTAATTTTTACCCTCAATATACTCATGTGAGTGTCGTCAGTTGGTCATCTCTTCCTTTTTGTTCAGCCTTCGAGTCTTGTTTGTGTGACTTTTTTGGAGTCTTCTTGTATTTTTCTTGGTTTGCGTGCCATAGTGGATTTGATTATTTAATTGAGTTTAAGTCATCATTTCATAGTTGGTATAAGTAATTAATGCACTATTATGCCTTTGTGTTATGGACTTAGCTTATTGAGTGTAGTTATTAGATTTAAATTAATTATTGCTTTATTTTGGAAAAGTAACTATATTTAAATCATATAGAAAAATAAAATAAATAAAGTTAATTCCATTGCTTTTAGATTTAAAGAAAAATAAAAATAAACTTTGTTGAAAAAGTTAATTAAATTTCATGATGGGAGAAATGTATTTTTTTCAAAATAAAGAAATTCCCATTTACTTTTGAAGGAAAATAGAAAAAGTCAATTTATTTACTTTAATGTTTTGATGAGAAAAATATTTCAACCTAAAAATTTAGGTTAAAATATTTTTCCTATTTATCCCTGTAAATGTTTTGGAAGAGGGATGCTTGTTTTGGAGGAGGAAGTTCTAGAAATTTGTTTGGCAGGAAGATTTTAGTTTTGGTCTGGTAATCTGCTGCAGGATAGAAGCTCACAAATTTCTTCCAGGAAGCTCCACAAGTTGGATGGTTTCTACTTTGTTTGTTTTAAAAATCTATGCTTCTTTCCCCTTCTTCTAGATGTTGTAAAAAGATTGATTAAATGAATGTTGGGTTATGGATTTAGTTGCTATGAGGTTTTTGATTTCCTGGTGATTGTAGCTTTTAAATTTTGTGAATTTGGTAGAATCATGCTGGCAAAATTTTGCCAAGAATTTCCCCTTGTGTCTTCATTTGCTTAAAAAAAAATTCTTCCTGGTAGTTTTCAAAATTGGGGAAAATTCTAAGTTTAATTCTTCTTTTCCCATTCTTGTTTTGGCAAAAAAAAATAAAATCCAATTGGGCAATAGCAATCAATTTAGCCTCCAGCCAATTTGGTTTTGGGAATGAAACTGTTTGTTTTGTGAATCTATTTTTATCTCTATTTTGTCTCAGAGATTGTATAATCTGGCAAAATTCCATTACCAGTGACTAATTTTGATATGTTGGTTTTATTCAACTTTAAAAAAAATTAAATTGATTGCGTTTTATTTAACTCTGTTGTCTCAGAGTATGGAAGAACAAAGAATTAAAAATCTCTATTAATTCATGTTTTATGAATTGAAATTTAAAAAATAATAAAATTAAAAAAAAAATAATAGGGAGGGGGGATGCGACAGCCTGCTACCCCACGGTAGCAGCGCTACCCTGTAGTAGCACGTGCTACCATTTGGTTCGGTAGCAGTAGGGGCAACCACTTAACATAAAACTCAACACCCACCTTCCCAGTTGCCTGCGAATTTTATATTTTATATTTTTAATTTTTATAAGTTAAAATATATATATTATTTTCGTTATTTTTCTATTTATTTATATATTTTTGGAAAATAGAAGATATTGCATAATTTTGGGAAATAAATGTTATTTCTAAAATTAAATCTTTATTTTTTAAATTTTTTATATATATTTTAATGTAATATAATTATATAATATTATATTCAATGAATATATATATTGAAATTATATTATATTATTGTATATATAGGTTTTATTTAGAATTGAAATTAGATTATAGTTATAGTCTAATCGGGTTTATTTGTAAATTAATCATGATCATATGATTGGAGGGTTAATTTTAATGTGGTTTTAATTAAACTTATTAGACATGTGACTTCATTGTTTTCCTTATTTTAATATAGATGTATTTTCTTAATTTCTAGAAAATATTTATTGCAAGTGTTTTATGCTTATGACTGTTTAAAGAAAAGGTTTCATGTTTTAGGATCTTGTGTTAATAGTAATTGCAGTCAAGTTTAAATTTTGTTGCAATTCTGGTGAGTTGTCATTATGTCGTATGTTGTATACCCCCTTAGTCAGGTGTCATTGTATAATCCTGTTGATGTGAGGCATTGTGTGTTATGTTTCCAACTGGTCAATCCTGGGTTAGTGATTGTGTATCCTTCACCTATATTTTGTCAAGTTTAGATATAGCTGTCAGTGTCGCCATAGGGTACTCGTAGAGAGACCATACCTGATAGTGTCCTATGAGAGAGTGGATTTTGAGCGGGGGCTGCACCTGAAGTGGATGGCAGGATAACCCCTCGAAAGTCAGTTAACAAGTGATAACCTAAAAATTGATTAGGGGGTGGGTAGTTATTAATTTAATTAAGATATTGTGCCCCACACATGGTTGAATGTTTTTATAGGCTCAAGGTGTTGTGGAAAGGCCTAGAATGGCAAACTTACCACCTTGTCTTCATAAAAGATTGGTAGGGTCCGCATGATGCTTAGATGGAGCCGGGGTTTTGGGAAAGGTTACTAGTATAACCCAGGATGGGGGTCAGGACCTATGGAGGCCTACCTAGGGTAACCATCTTAATCCATGTGATGACACTCTCTTTAGGGTCACTAGTATTTTGTGAGTCGAGCCACATGAGTATAGTGGAGTCATTTTGTACTAATGTACTTTTCTCATTTTGCTTGCTTGAGGGTCTTCTTCTATCTCCTATCACAGTGGGGTGGTTCCATTTTGGGATCACATGGTCAGGTGGTAGTGCCACTTCCCATCGGATATTCTGGTTCATACCTTCATGCGAGGATCAGCTTCGCTAGTGTCTCTTGGTTTGTGACTCTTGTATCAGCTCTTGTTCGAGATTATTGTATATTTGAGACCATGTGGTCATTGTATCTGAAATCTATGTAACCTTGGCATTGTAATTATGTATTCCTTTTGTAGTATTGGAGGCCATGTAATTATTGAGTATTATTAGCTTAATTCAGTGGAATGTATGTTATTTCATTTATCTTTATGCTTATGTGTAAATGCTTCATTTGAAATCAATATATTGTAACAGTTTAAATCTTTCTATGTGAAATTCAGTTTATGAATATGATGTAATTTTATTGCTATTGACTTCTCTAATTAGTTAGATAAAGGGATTAACATTATGGTGTAGTTTTTTTTATTTGAAGTAATATTTGTTGGTAACCCTTTAGGATGTCATTGTTAGACTTCCGCTTGTGTTATTATACGTGCAATGTTATAATGAATGCACTTAATCTTAAAAAAAAAATTGTTGTACCCTTTAGTTGCCTTGTAGTGTGGTTTTCCTTTAGGGTTTCTAGCGGGGCTTTACATTTGATATCAAAGCCCATGTTTCAACACTAGGTACTCTGGGATTGTAGTGAGCCCATTTAGCTTGACCTTTTGTGTAGGTCTTAATGTTTGTGTTTCCCTTGTTTTATCCTTGCCATAGATCTGAGCCGTTTTATCTTTTGCAATGTTAGGTCATGGCTAGGAAAGCTAGGGGAGTTGGCCATGTTGGTGGCCGCAATAGAGGCAGAGGTGGGCGAAAGGGTCGAGGTTCAGACTGCCATAGTCCTTCGCCACCACCCAGTCATGTGAGTGTGGATCAAGAGCAGTCTATTCATCAAGATGAACCACATGTAGGAGAGCAGGTTCCTGAAAGGGAAGAGCTGAGACAGATGTTTCAGGAGGTTCTAGCTAGGCTAGGCCCCAAGCTTGATGGTGAGTAGCCCATCCATGCTTAGGTTGGGGAGTCGCATTAGCAGGTTCTAGAGGAGAGAGAGTGAGAGAGAGGTCTCCCAAAAGGAGGGAGGTCCTAGCTGACCAGGACCCAGCTCCCATGGGTGACATTAGGGACTTGTTGAGGACCAACCCTCCCTTCTTTGATGGTAAGGGTACCAACCTCAAGGAAGAGACCTAGCTTATCAGTTTAGATCAATGTTTTTTTATGTTCCCATATAGTAGTAACACCAAGGTGAGATGTGCTATCATGCATCTTGATAGTTTTACTTCGATCTGGTGGAGATTAGAGGAGGAGAAGATCGGTCTGAGTATTAACACCGTTTCATGGGAGATATTTTTAGAGAGATTTAGGGAATGATTTCTCTCACCCTAGTGGAGGCAGTCTTGGGCAGATGAGTTCTACGCTTTGCGATAGTATGGTTTGTTAGTAGACCAGTTTGAGCATAGGTTATATGAGCTTAAATAGTATGTTTGGATTGGTAACAATGAGGCTATGCTTGTGCAACATTTCTTGAGGGGTCTTAGTGACCATATTAGTGGAGGTGTGAGGGTTTTTGAGCCAGCATTAGTTGAGGTAGCCATGGTGAAAGCCAAGTTGGTTGAGCAGAACCATAGCCATGCACATGGTGGTCAGTCTAGGGTGCAGATAGGGAGTGTGCCTTTCAGTGGTCCCAGAGCTCATGGGAACCAGTCCCATCTAGCTGCATCATTTAGGAGTCCTCAGACACCTGCTAAGGGTGGACAACAATAGTAGTAGTAGTAGCCACAAAGACTGAAACAATTCCAGGGCCAACAAGGTGGCAACCCTTAGCATAGGAGGAATAGGAACTGGCAGAGGAGCAGATAGGGTTTTCCAGGACAGTCCTCTTAGAGTGCATCCTAGGCCTCTAGCAAGGGAAGCTTTCAGCAGTCTAGTGGGCTGACTGGAGGTAGAGGACCAGGTAGAGGAGATTGCTTCTCTTGTGGATAGTTTGGTCATATAGTCGCTTAGTGCCCTCAGCATTCTCACTAGATGGGCAGTCAGAGGCCAGCAACATCAGAGTAGATAGTAGGGGATGCAAGTAGATCCCACAGAGTGTTTGCAGTGGTTGATGATTGCTAGGCTGAGCATCAAGGGACAATTATTGAGGCTGTAGGTGTGTTGTGTGGTATTCCTCTCTCTATCCTTTTTGACTCCGGTGCTTTAGATTATTTCATTTCTTCATCCATTGTGGAGTGGTGTGGGCTCACATCTGCTAAGCAGGTAGATAGGTGGCAAGTAGAGTTGGCTACCAAGGTGTGCATGTTCGTAGATGCCTTTGTTCCTAGTTGTGAGTTGGACCTAGGACCCTTTGTGACTTCTGTTGACCTTCGAGCCATTCCTTTGGGATCATATGAAGTAGTGTTGGGGATGGATTGGCTATCATCTCACAGTGCTTGTGTGGACTATTGTCAGAAGACTATAGAGTGTTTAGATGACCATGTTAGGAAAGCGAGGATCGTTGGAGTTCAAAGATCGATATCCTTATGTATGATTTCCACTATGCAATTTAAGCGGTGTATGCATCGAGGATGCCAGCTTTTTGCAGTTACTCTTGAGGATATGGATGAGAGAGAGAGTCGAGAAATCACTCTTGATGGTCACCCTATTCTTCGAGAGTATGTTGAAGTGTTTCTATTGGATATGATAACTCAATGATGAATGGATAGTACTAACCTGGTACTGAGAGGGGGGGTGAATCAATATAGACAAAAATATAGTCCTAAACAGGTTTGACAATAGACACTTCAAATGACTGGCAAATAGTGACACCGGTTTGAAACAAAGTGCAACCAATAAAGCTAAGAATGACTGAGACAAGAATTAACCGGTTACTCACTTAGCTTTTCACTCAACTCAAGACTACACTACCATTTCACCCTTATGCATAAACAGGTAATATATCATCAAATTATAATAACAGCTAGTTCAACATGTTTTATTGATAGGCATAAAACGCAGAACCATCATATGTTTGAGAGACAATAGGAAAGCATCACAAGATAAAAGCATCACACATGACACACATATTTTTCATGTGGAAACCCAACTGGGAAAAACCATGGTGGGGATGAATACCCACAAGCTATTTTTGAACTCTTTAGAAGTCCACTCTATTAGGAGCCTTGTCTGGTTAGAGACATTACAATAGGTTTTGCTAGGAACCGATCCTATTAAAGATCACCTGGTTAAGGGATGGCTACAATACCCGGTTAAGGGTTAAACCCTGTTAAAGGTTACCTTGCTAGAGGATTTCAAGAACTCAATAGCTAAAGGATTTCAAACTCAATAGCTTTGAATTACCCTGTTAAAGGATTTACAGCAAGCCGGTTAAGGCTACCCTATTAAGGAATTTTCCAACTGTTGAGGTGGTTAGAGATCAACAGGTATTACAATGATCTGGTAACAACACTCAATGCCAATGCAGATCTGCTTAAGCTCCTCTTCACCTTCTGCACTTACACTCTGCAGGTATCACTTCTCTCCTTTTGGTCTAGCAAGAATTACGTATCTCTTGGATACACACACACAACTTTTGCCAACAACCTTAGAAAGAGACACAACATCGACCTTATAGGAAAATAGATAGGTCGGTAGCATAAACCCTAAACCCTAAACCTATTAGGTTAAGGAATTCAAATGGTTCAATCCTGACCATCGAGAATACTCCATTAATTGCAATAGTCTTGATCCAATCTCAAGATATTATCCATCATCTATTTTCACTGATTTCATAGAGGCTGATAACCCATCACACATTATCACCATTTTACAGAATTCGCACATTCCCAAGGTAGATAGGAACAATCTCCTTCATGCAAGATCCTTCACACGCACAAGGATGACCAATGTCACCGGTTGAGCCACACAGGCTTGAAGCACTTAAACCGGAAACCCTGAAGTTGAGACTACCAACTGGTAGTCATACAATGCTTCCATGTGCCCATTCCCATAACCATATGCCGGTGCACCTTGAACAAGCACACCGCTTCACTTTGGCACTAATGTTGGTTCATAGTGTTCTACCGGTTCTCTCATATGCTGGTTCTCACTTCTTCATCATATTGACATCAATGACAACATACAATATCATTATGTCCACATACCGGTTCACATAATTCCAACAATCTCCCCCTTTGACATTGATGGCAATAAACAAAGATATCTTCTCTACTTCACATCTTCTCCCCATTTTCTGCAGATATCTTCTCCCCCTTTGACAACAATGCCAAAGTGGAGGCACAAACTTCCCTGTTCCATTATGTTGCTCCCCCTAAGGAGTAGCATCCTTCAACACATCAATCCAAAATAAATTTGATTATGCACTACCTAACTGATGCAGAGCATATGCTTTTAATTTACCTCTTGAAGAGGCAACACCCCTAATTCACCTCTTAAGTACATAAATGTAGTCTTTGGGAGAGGCTTGGTGAATATGTCTACTAACTGCTCCTTACTGGAAACATGTTCCAGTGCAATCTCTTTGTTCTGAACCTTTTCCCTTAAGAAATGATACTTAAGCTCAAAGTTCTTGGTTATAGAATGTAAAACTGGATACTTGGAGATGTTAATTGCACTATTAATGTCACAAAATATAATTATTAGTTCAGATACAGGAACTTTGAAGCCATTTAATACATGCTTCATCTGAATTGTCTGAGTGCAGTTCATGAAAGCTGCAACATACTCTGCTTCCTTTGTAGACTGAGAGATACAACTCTACTTCTTACTCATCCATGAGACTAGTCTCCCACCGAGGAAGAATGCACCACTGGTTGTGCTCTTCCGGTCATCTATATTACCAGCCCAATCAGCATCTGTGAACACTTTCAAGTTGAAATCCTTGCTATATGGATACCACAATCCATAGTCAACAGTTCCTTTAGATACCTAAGAATCCGCTTGACTGCAACCAAGTGGGATTCTCTTAGGATTTTCTGGAACCTTGCAGTAATGCCAACTGCATGTGCAATATATGGTTTGCTATGCACTAAATAATGCAATTTACCAATCATTGATCGGTATTCCTTCTCATCAACCAATGCTAAGTCATCCTCTTTGGATAGTTTACAACCGGTCACCATCGGTGTACCAACCAGTTTGCTATCTTCCATGTCAAAGGTCTTCAACACCTCTTTGACATACTTGGACTGAGTGATAAAGATTCCATCCTTCATCTGCTGGATTTGTAGTCCAATGAAGAATTTAATCTCCCCTATGACTGACATTTCAAACTCTTTCTTCATCTCATCTGCAAACTCATGACTCATCTTGTCATCTCCACCAAAGATAATGTCATCAACAAATACCTCACAGATTAGGATCTTATCTCCTTCAGACTTCAAGTAGATATTACTATCTTCACTTGTTCTCTCAAATCCAATCTTCACAAGATGGGAATGCAGACGTTCATACCATGTCCTAGGTGCCTGCTTTAGTCCATATAGGGCTTATGTAGCCTACATACCATGTCACTGCCTTCAGATAGGGCAAACCCATCTAGTTGCTCAATATACACCTCCTCTTCAAGTACACCATTTAGGAATGCAGATTTTACATCCATTTGATATACATTGAAACCTTTAAAAGCTGCATATGCAAGAAGCATATAGACCCCTTCCAATCCGACTACAGGAGCAAAGGTTTCTCCATAGTCTTCTCCTTCTTCTTGAGCATATCCTTTGCATACCAATCTGGCTTTGTTTCTGATCACTGTGCCATCCTCATTCTGCTTATTTCTGAAGACCCATTTGGTACCTATGACATTTTTATGCTCCGGTCTAGGTACCAAAGACCATGTAACATTTTTCTCTATCTGGTCAAGTTCCTCTTCCATTGCCTTGATCCAATCTTCATCTTTATGTGCCTCTTTGAATGATTTGGTCTCAAATTCAGAGATCATACATGAGTTTTCTTTGACCTTTCTTCTTGTAAGGATTCTTGCATCCTTATCTCCTATGATCTGATTAGGATCATGATTCAACTTGACATATCGAGGAATCGTCCTGATGGATTCCTCTTGCTTTTCTTCTTCATCCTCATCTCCATCAATATTAGCATCTACATTTGCCGGTGTAGGAACATTGTTACTGGTACTCGGTTGGCTATCAACCGGTTCCCAGAAGGTTGCAACTAGTTCGTTCACCGCTTGCTCATTGCAGGTTTCCTTAGTTTTCTCAGAGGTTTCATCAACTCTTACATTGATGCTTTCCATAATTCTCTGAGTCCTATTGTTGAAACACTTGAGAGCTTTTCTCTTGGTGGAATATGCTAGGAATATTCCCTAATCACATTGCACATCAAATTTGCTCTAGTGTTCACTCCTCTTGATGTAACATTTGCTACCAAACACTCTAAAGTAGCTGACCATAGGTGTCTTACCAATCCAATACTCATAAGGAGTTTTATCCTTACCTTTCTTGATGAGTACCCGGTTCATTGTGTAGTCTACAGTGCTCACCACTTCTCTCCAAAAGGTGTGAGCTACCTTTCCTTGAATCATCATGGTTGTAACTGCTTCAACCACAGTCCGGTTATTCCTCTCTGCTAGGCCATTCTGCTATGGAGTCTGAGGGGTAGACAATTGCCTCTTGATGCCATGTTCTTCATAGTACTTGTTGAATTCACTGGAAGTGAATTCCCCTCCTTGATTAGTTCTTAGGCACTTGATTCTTTTACCGCTTTCCATCTCCACTAATTCTCTGAAAGCTTTAAACTTTACAAAGGCTTCATACTTGTCTTTCAAGAATGTGACCCACATCATTCTTGAGCAGTCATCAGTGAGAATCATGAAGTACCTATCACCCTGCACACTTCTAGTTTTCATAGGACCACACAAATCAGTATGCACAAGGTCAAGCAAGTTGTCAGCAGTGAAAGATTTACCTTTAAAGTTTGAGGAAGGCATTTTCCCTAATTGACACTCTCTGCACAAGGTATTATCCAGTTTTCTTAGCACCTTCAACCCTCTAACTGCATTGATCTTACTAGCCTTCACAATGTTATCAAAGTTTACATGGCAGAGTCTCCTATGCCATATCTAGCTATCATCAAATTTAGCCATAAGACATGTACTTATATTTGCATTCAGCTGAAATAGGTTACCTTTGGTTTGCATGCTGGTGGCCACCAATTCACCATTCTTTCCTTTGATTTTGCAAGCTCCATTCTTGAATTTCAGAGTGAGGCCACTGTCATTCAGCTAGGCAACACTTAGAAGGTTATGTCTAAGACCATCAACCCAATAGACATTGTCATCACTACTCTTTCCATTCAGAGAGATGGACCCTCTACCTTTGACCATGCATGGTGCATCATTGCCAAAGCGAACCACACCACCATCATACTCCTCCAATGATAGAAAATTGCTCTGGTCACCAGTCATATGGTGAGAACAACCACTGTCAATGATCCACTCATTGGAATTATCAAACCAGGAGACAAGAGCCTTCTTGTCTGACACATCTTCCTTGACAACAACAAACACAATATCCTCATTTTCTTCATCCTTTGATTCTTCATCCTTTGATTCTTCATCTGTGACACCTTCATCAACTGCCACAAAACAGTTTCTCTAGTTTCCTCCTTTGAATTTTTTGAACCTTTCCGGTTTGTCCTTATTGTCGCTATTAGGACAGTTTATAGCAATATGTCCTATCTGGTTACAAGAGAAGCATTTCAAAGGTAGCTTACCTTTGCATTTGTTGGTTCCTTTTGGAATTTTCCTCGAAAGGAGAGCTTCAAATGCCATCAAAATCTCCTCATCATCCATTTCTCTTCCTTGTCTTGGTTCACCACTAGTGCTAGCTTCTTTTCCTTTTTTGGATGGTACTGCAGAAGCTTTAAAAGATGATTCAGTCTTTTGAACACTTCCATCGAAACTATTTATCTCATAGGCTGTCAAATTTGCAGTGATGGAGTCTAGGGATACCTTAGTCTTGTCTATTGATCTTAGCTCTTGAATAGCAACAACCCTTATTGCATAGACCGACAATAGGGATCTCAGGACTTTGCTTACAACAGTGGTATCTTCTATTTTACCACCTGCACTCTTGATATCTCCAACAATAGTTTTGATTCTTATTCCATATAGTTGAATGGTCTCACCTTCAACCATCCACATATCTTCAAACTTCCCTCTATGGCTTTCTTCCTTAGCCTATTTTACATGTTCATCACTGCCATAGATATTTTCAAGAGTATCCCATACCTCTTTGGGATTTACCTTATCCTAAACATCAATAAACTCAATGTCAGATAAACTACTAATTAGGGCTTCCATGACTTGCCCATTCTCATGCATCTCTCTCTTTTGGTCATTGGTAAGGGTACCAGTAGGAGCAACATAGATAGTCTCAACATAGCTCTAGTGTTGAGTACCCATGTTTTTGATGAATATCTTCATTCTGTCTTTCCATATACTGCAATTTTCTCTGTTAAACTTTGGACCTTCCCTCTTCATCATTAGACTAGGATCTTTACCTCAAGCGGTTAAGCTTATAGCATAGAGGACCTGGAGGACACTCTAATACCAATTGATAACTCAATGATGAACAGATAGTACTAACCCGGTATTGAGAGGGAAGGGTGAAATAGTACAAACAAAAATTTAGTCGTAAACCGGTTTGACAACAAACACTTCAAATGACTGGCAAACAGTGACACCGGTTTGAAATAGAGTGCAACTAGTAAAGCTAAGAATGACTGAGACAAGCATTAACCAGTTACTCACTTAGATTTTCACTCAACTCAAGACTACACTACCATTTCACCCTTATGTATAAACATATAATCTATTATCAGATTATAATAATAGCTAGTTCAACATGTTTTATTGACAGGCATAAAGCACAGAACCATCATATGCTTGACAGACAATAGGAAAGCATCACAAGGTAAAAGAATCACACATGACACACATATTTTTCATGTGGAAACCCAACTGGGAAAAACCATGGTGGGGATGAATACCCATAAGCTATTTTTTAACTCTTTAGAAGTCCACTCTGTTAGGAGCCTTGTCCGGTTAGAGACATTACAATAGGTCTTGCTAGGAACTGATCCTGTTAAAGATCACCTAGTTAAGGGATGGCTACAATACCCGGCTAAGGGTTAAACCCTGTTAAAGGTTACCTTGTTAGAGGATTTCAAGAACTCAATAGCTAAAGGATTTTGAACTCAATAGCTTTGAATTACCCTGTTAAAGGATTTACAGGAGGCCGGTTAAGGCTACCCTGTTAAGGGATTTTCCAACTGTTGAGGTGGTTAGAGATCAACAAGTATTACAATGATCTAGTAACAACACTTAATGCTAATGCAGATCTTCTTAAGCTCCTCTTCACCTTCTACACTTATACTTTGCAGGTATCACTTCTCTCCTTTTGGTCTGGCAAGAATTACGTATCCCTTCTCTCAGATACACACACACAACTTTTGCCAACAACCTCAGAAAGAGACACAACATTGACCTTATAGGAAAATAGATAGGTCGGTAGCATAAACCCTAAACCCTAAACCTGTTAGGTTAAGGAATTCAAATGGTTCAATCCTGACCGTTGAGAATACTCCATTAATTGCAACAATCTTGATCCAATCTCAAGATATTATCCATCGTCAATTTTGACCAATTTCATGGCGGCTGATAACCCATCACACGTTATCACTATTTTACAGACTTCACACATTCCCAAGGTATATAGGAACAATCTCCTTCAAGCAAGATCCTTCACGCACACAAGGCTGATGTAGAAACATGATCTGTTCTTCATTACAATGCTAACTCATCACACAATGTCACCGGTTGAGCCACATAGGCTTGAAGCACTTAAACCGGAAACCCTGAAATTGAGACTACCAACTAGTAGTCATACAATGCTTCCATGTGCCGGTTCCCATAGCCATATGTCGGTTCACCTTGAACAAGCACACCACTTCACTTTGGCACTAATGCCGGTTCACAGTGTTCTACCTGTTCTCTCATATGTTGGTTCTCACTTCTTCAACATATTGACATCAATGACAACATACAATATCATTATGTCCACATACTAGTTCAGATAATGCCAACAGGATATTCCTGGTATGCCTTCAAAGTGAGACATAGACTTTCACAATGACTTGGTTCCTGGAGCGGAACCTATTTCAAGAGTTCCATATGGGATGACTACTCAAGAGTTGAGTGAGTTGAAGTTGCAGATGGAGGAATTGTTGACCAAGGGATTCATTTGTCCTAGTGTCTCTCCTTGGGGTGCGCCTGTTATCTTCATTAAGAAGAAGGATGGTTCTCTTCGGTTATGCATTGATTACCGACAGCTGAATAAGGTAACCATCCAGAATCGATACCCATTGCCTCATATAGATGATCTTTTTGATTAGGTGAAGGGAGCCAAGGTATTCTCTAAGATTGATCTAAAATCTGGGTATCATCAGTTGCGCATTCATGATGCAAACATTCATAAGACAGTGTTTCGTACTCGCTATGGTCACTATGAGTTCATAGTGGTGCCATTTGGGTTGACAAACATGCCTTCAATTTTCATGTGCCTCATTAATGGGGTTTTTCTCACCTACCTTGATCATTTTTTCCTTGTGTTCTTGGATGACATATTGATTTATTCTAGATCTATGGAAGAGCATGAGGGTCACTTATGACAAGTATTGTAGTGCTTGAGGGAGAATCATCTTTATGCCAATTGGGCGAAGTGTGATTTCTTCCAGATTGAGGTGAACTATCTTGGTCATGTGGTTTTGGGAGAGGGTGTATATGTGGATCCTTCAAAGATCCAAGCCATAGTGGATTGGCCAGCGTCAACCAATTTTTAAGAGGTTCAAAGTTTATGGGTTTGGCCAGATATTACCATCGCTTTGTTCAAGGATTTTCCCAGATAGGTCACTCGATTACTTCTCTTCAAAGGAAAGGGAAGAAATTTGTTTGGTCAGAGCAGTGTGAGTCAGCATTTCATACCTTGAAGGAACTCTAGGTCAGTGCTCCGATTTTGGCAGTCCCTGATCCATCCAGAGATTTTATGGTATGCACAAATGCCTCTTTAGAAGGTATAGGTGCAGTGCTTATGCAGAATGGAGGTGTGGTTTCCTATGAGTCTCACAAACTCAAGGACCACGAGTTGAACTATCCAGTTCATGATTTGGAGTTGGCAGCTGTAGTGCATACGTTGGTTAGATGGTATCACTTTCTCTTAGGGCATCGGTTTGAGCTGCATACTGATCACTGCAATTTGCAGTATATTTTCACGTAGCCAAACTTGAATGCTTGATAGCGAAGGTGGATGGAATTCCTCTGTGACTATGATTTTGAGGTTTGATATATTCAGGGGAAAGAGAACGTAGTGGCAGATGCTTTGAGTCATAGGTGGCATGAAGTTTTAGCATTGTCCCTTGGAGTGGACTTGAGACAGAGAATTCTCGGAGTTCTTCCTCAGGATTCTTGGTATCAGGATGTTAGAGCCATGTTGGAGTCTGGAAGGCCTTTAGAGGGTAGGTTTTCTGGTTATAGCCTTAAGGTAGATGGATTTCTTCATCATCTTGGTCGGATCTATGTACCTCCTTTGGAGGGTCTTCACACTTTTATCATGACTAAGGCCCATCGTGCACCTTATTCAGCACATCCAAGTGTCAAGAAGATGCACGCAGATCTTAGACAAATTTATCATTGGGCTGGCATGAAACTTGACATTGCTGATTTTTTGTCAAAGTGTTTGGAATGTCAACGGGTGAAGGTGGAGCATCAGCACCCGGCAAGGCTTTTACAACCTAATATAGTATTAGATTGGAAATGGGACATCATTTCCATGGATTTCATTGTTGGGTTTCCTATTTCTTCACATCGCCATGATTCCATAATGGTCATTGTCGACTGACCAAGGTTGCTCATTTTGTCCCTATTCGAGATTCCTATACGGTAGCAATGGTGGCTCGGGTGTTCTTGGAAGATGTAGTGATATTGCATGGGATTCCAAGGCGGATCATTTCTGATAGAGATCCTGTCTTTACCTCAGCATTGTGGACCTCACTTCAACATGCTTTAGGGACTCATTTGAACTTTAGTTCATCTTATCATCCAGAGATAGATGGTCTGACTGAGCGTGTGAATCAAGTTTTAGAGGACATGCTTCACATGTATGTTGTGGACTAGCAGTCGCATTGGGAGGATTATATTTATCTAGTGGAGTTTTCCTCTAACAATGGATATCATAGCTCCATAGGTATGTCTCCCTTTCATGTATTGTATGGTCATCCTTGCTGTACTCCTTTGAGTTGGGATCGGTTAGAGGACAGGGTGCGTATAGGACCAGATATCCTTCGAGAGATGGAGTAGTAGGTTGAGCAGATTCATGAGCATTTGGTAGCTCCATAGGATAGGTAGAAGAAGTATGCAGATGCTCATAGGGTAGATTGTCAGTTTTTTGTTGCAGACCATGTGTTCTTGAGAGTGCATCCGCGAAAGAGTCTGATCCGCTATGGAAAGGGTTCTAAGTTGGCACCTCCTTTTGTTGGCCCTTTTGAGGTCCTTGAGAGGATAGCACCTATTTCCTACCGTCTTGCCTTCCCACTGAGTCTATCCTACATCCACAATGTCTTTAATGTTTCATTTCTTCGACCTTATCACCCTGATGTGACACATGTTCTTGATTGGAACTCTTTGCAGGTCGAGGACGGACAACATTCCATAGATCCCTTGTGAATTCTTTAGCGCCGAGATTTGACCCTCAGGGGTCATACCATCGACCAGGTAAGGGTCCTATGGGACCCAAATGATGAGACCTCGGTGACTTGGGAGGATGCAACAAAGATGAGAGAGCTCTATTCCTACCTATTTTAGGCTTCCAAGAGTAAGCCTAGTTTTTGGGGGGAAAATGTAGTATCCCTTCTCGATTGGACTTATTAGATTGATATTTTGTTGCAGTTTACCTTTCAGTTGATACGTTACTGCTAAACATTATTCAAACATATTTGATATTATTTCATATTTCATCTAGATATGAGATGCATGATTTATTTACAGTATTTAAGTACTAGTGATTTGTGGTATTTTATGGATTATTTCTATGTACTGACACTTTACTTTATCTATGCAATGTGTAATTATATGTTGTGTGCCTACGAGTGTATTGGATGCAAGGGGATGATTTTCCTTCACTCACTTCGGTGAGACAGGGAACGTCACGATTCTCCTTCATCGGTGTGTGTGTTGTGTATTCTACATTGATATACATGCATGTGTGATTTGATGATGCAGGATATTGCAGGTACAAGTACGGGTAGGTACGAGGTATCGTCTCCACCTGGCTTCACAGGTCTGAGTGTGCCTTATATGTCTGATGGGAGTGGAGGAGATAGCTATTGACCCTAATTCTTGCCCCCAGTCTACTCATGTGAGTGTCGTCAATTGGTCGTCCATTCCTTTTTGTTCGGCCTTCGAGTCTTGTTTGTGTGACTTTTTCATAGTCTTCTTGTATTTTTCTTGGTTTGCGTGCCATAGTGGATTTGATTATTTAATTGAGTTTAAGTCGTCATTTCATAGTTGGTATAAGTAATTTATGCACTATTATGCCTTTGTGTTATGGACTTAGCTTATTGAGTGTAGTTATTAGATTTAAATTAATAATTGCTTTATTTTGGAAAAGTAACTATATTTAAATCATATAGAAAAATAAAATAAATAAAGTTAATTCCATTGCTTTTAGATTTAAAGAAAAATAAAAATAAACTTTGTTGGAAAAGTTAATTAAATTTCATGATGGGAGAAATGTATTTTTTTCAAAATAAAGAAATTCCCATTTACTTTTGAAGGAAAATAGAAAAAGTCAATTTATTTACTTTAATGTTTTGATGAGAAAAATATTTCAACCTAAAAATTTAGGTTAAAATATTTTTCTTTATCCCTGTAAATGTTTTGGAAGAGGGATGCTTGTTTTGGAGGAGGAAGTTCTAGAAATTTGTTTGGAAGGAAGATTTTAGTTTTGGTCTGGTAATCTGCTGCAGGATAGAAGCTCACAAATTTCTTCCAGGAAGCTCCATAGGTTGGATGGTTTCTACTTTGTTTGTTTTAAAAATCTGTGCTTCTTTCCCCTTCTTTTGGATGTTATAAAAAGATTGATTAAATGAGTGTTGGGTTATGGATTTAGTTGCTATGAGGTTTATTGAAAAATCTCAGTCCATTTTGTTATTAAAATGCAACTTCAAGTTCTCCCTAATTTACTTCATGAAAAGTTGTGGTTTAAAATCCATTCTTTCATTTTGTTTATGCAAAGAATTTGATTTCCTGGTGATTGTAGCTTTTAAATTTTGTGAATTTGGTAGAATCATGCACTTACTACCGTGAGGTAGCATTGCTACCCTGCAGTAGCACCTACTACCGTTTGGTATTAGTGCTACCATAAGGTAGCACTTGCTACCTTTCGGTAGTAGCAGGGGCAGCCGCTTAACATAAAACTCAGCGCCCACCTTCCCAGTTGCCTCCGAATTTTATATTCAGTATTTTTAATTTTTTTAAGTTTAAAAAAAATAATATATATATATATATATATATTATTTTCGTTATTTTTCTATTTATTTATATATTTTTGGAAAATAGAAGATATTGCATAATTTTTGGAAATAAATGTTATTTCTAAAAATAAATCTTTATTTTTTTATTTGTTTTTTTTTATATATTTTAATGTAATATAATTATATAATATTATATTCGATGAATATATATATATATATATATATATATATATATATTGAAATTTTATTATATTATTGTATATATAGGGTTAATTTAGAATTAAAATTAGATTATAGTTATAGTCTAATCGGGTTTATTTGTAAATTAAACATGATCATATGATTGGGGGGTTAATTTTAATGTGGTTTTAATTAACCTTATTAGACATGTGACTTCATTGTTTTCCTTATTTTAATATAGATGTATTTTCTTAATTTCTGGAAAATCTTTATTGCAAGTGTTTTATGCTTATGACTGTTTTAAGAAAAGATTGCCTATTTTAGGATCTTGTGTTAATAATAATTGCAGTCAAGTTCATATTTCGTTGCAATTCTGGTGAATTGTCATTATGTCGTATGTTGTATAGCCCCTTAGTCAGGTGTCGTTGTATAACCCTATTGATGTGAGGCATTGTTTGTTATGTTTCCAACTGGTCAATCCTGGGTTAGTGATTGTGTATCCTTCACTTGTATTTTGGCAGGTTTAGATATGGCTGTCAGTGTCACCATAGGGTACTCATAGAGAGACTGTACCTGATAGTGTCCTATGAGAGAGTGACTTTCGAGCGGGGGCTGCACCCGAAGTGGATGGCAGGATAACCCCTTGAAAGTCAAATAACAAGTGATAACCTAGAAATTGATTAGGGGGTGGGTAGTTATTAATCTAATTAAGATATTGTACCCAACACACGATTGAGTGCTTGTATAGGCTCAAGGTGTTGTGGGAAGGCCTAGAATGGCAAACCTACCACCTTGTCTTCACGAAAGATTGGTAGGGTCTGCATGATGCTTAGATGGAGCCGAGGGTTTGGGAAAGGTTACCAGAATAACCAAGGATGGGGGTTGGGACCTATGGAGGCCTACCTAGGGTAGCCATCTTAAGCCATGTGATGACACACTCTCTTTAGGGTCACTAGTATTTTGTGAGTCGAGCCACATGAGTATAGTGGAGTCATGTTGTACTATTTTAGTTGTCATGTTTTGCTTGCTTGAGGGTTTTCTATTATCTCCTAGCACGGTAGGGTGGTTCCATTTTGGGATCACATGGTCGAGTGGTAGTGCCACTTCCCATCGGATATTCTAGTTTGTACCTTCATGCGAGGATAGGCTTCACTGGTGTCTCTTGGTTTGTGACTCTTGTTTCAGCTCTTGTTTGAGATTATTGTATATTTGAGACCATGTGGTCATTGTATCTAAAATTTATGTAACCTTAGCATTGTAAATATGTAATCCTTTTGTACTATTGGAGGCCATGTAATTATTGAGTGCTATTACCTTAATTCAGTGGAATGTATGTTATTTCAGTTAGCTTTATGCTTATTTGTAAATGCTTCATTTGAAATCAATATATTGTAACAGTTTAAATCTTTCTATGTGAAATTCAGTTTATGAATATGATGTAATTTTATTGCTATTGACTTCTCTAATTAGTTAGATAAATGGATTAACATTGTGGTGTAGTTATTTTTATTTGAACTAATCTTCATTGGTAACCCTTTAGGATGTCATTGTTAGACTTCTGCTTGTGTTATTATACGTGCAATGTTATAATGAATGCACCTAATCTTAAAAAAAAAATTGTTGTACCCTTTAGTTGCCTTGTAGTGTGGTTTTCCTTTAGGGTTTTTGGCAGGGCATTACAAAAATTTACATTTATAAAATCAAGACACTGAAAACTCTAATGGGTTTTTGTTTCATTAAAAAATTCAATTAGAAAGGCCCTCAAAAAATTAGGCCAAGGTAGAAATCTGATATCATTTTACCTTAGTCATTTTTTTGGATGTCCAAGCATAGGCTTGGTGGGACCAAGCCTATCATGAAGCAAAAAAAAATGCTAAGGGCTTTTTCCCGACCCTAATTTTAACAAACGGGCGCCCGTTTCGCTTTGTACCGTTGAAAGCGAAACGGTCACTTGCTTTAAAAAATGGGCACCCGATTATAAAACGGGCACTTGTTTCATTAAATAACAGGCATCCATTTCTGAAAAGATCCATTGTGCCAGAATCTGGCCCTCAAGCACAAATCCCAACGATTGAATGATTTTTCAATCATTGTCAATAATGTGTATTGATTAATCATTCTCTTTGTTTATCTTATTGTCGATTTGGTAAAGAGATCGATTCAAATTCAAAATTTGGTGTAGCCATGGGATCAAATCAACGCTGGAAGAAGTAAAGGAAGGTTCTGACAACTGAGGAGATTGCAACAAATAGGGAGGAGGTAATGTGTCAACAAGAGAGAAGATGAAGAATGAGACAAGGAGCTTCAAGTTCCACAATTGTTTTAGAAGAGGACAACATCAATAAGACCATAAATGTTGACGAAGGAAACACAATAGAACCAATTAATTCAGGTGCATCTTCTAATCCATTATTGGATACATGTATGTCTTCACACTCCTATGTTTTTTCTCATGAAAAAATTGGTGATTTAGTAGAAGCGGGTTACTTATCAAATGAAATTCCAATTAAAAATCAAACCCCAAATGAAATTAGAACTCAAGTGGAAACTGAAATTGAAATCCAAATTGAACCCCAAATGAAACTAGATCTCAACTTGAAACTAAAATTGAAAATCCACCTGCAACTAAAACCAATAATGTGTATGTAGACATGGAAACACCAATTGAAAATGAAACATGTTTTAATGATAATCAAACGAATGAAAATTTTGAAATTAAAAGTGATGTACTAGACAACCTTCTTGGCTTGGTTTCATGGAGACAAATTAGGACACATGCAAATAGATTGTTTAGACATTTTTTTTATAATAAGAATTTTGGGTTTCAATGTTAATTAATGATACAACTAAATAAAATGACTAAAATGGAAAAATGATGAAGAAGTTAGGCTCTTATGTCGAACCCAAGAAGAAGGACAAGTCTTTAAAACAAGTTGTATCAATTGTTGCTAGCACCTTTGATACAATTGGAAAGAAAAGTCATTCTAAAGATAAAAATGCGGCACAACAGGCAATAACAACAAATTTAGTAAGCCAAACAACTTCTAATAAAATAATGATGAGTAACATAAGTGGATATCTTGATATTCATCACAAAATTTTGTCAAGAGCTATAAAAAGAAGAGCTAATTTTGAAAGTGATATGGTAAACAAATTGTGGACTTTTAGTGGTAGACTACCAAGGTCTGATATGAAACTTACTGGTGAAGTCAAAAATTTGATCGAAAAATTCTAGCACGATAATACGCGAGTATCACCTAACGTTAGAGATGTTCTTAAATTAAGAGTTGGGTCAAAAATTCGTGATCCACATCCAAAACACCTATTGGACATGAATCAAACTAAATTGTACAAAAAAAAATTGGATGATAAGGTGTTGACTATTAGCATTTTTCAAAGTTCTTTTGAAAAGTGTAAACCTTGGTATGTTCGAATTAACAAGGAAAGAGTCACATGTTGTTGCAAAACTCATGTTCAGTTTCATTGCCATCATGATGCATTTCGATATATATGTGTTACCATGCATAGTAATGGAATATTCCAGGAGTGTGGTATAAATATACCACCTAAAACTATAAAGGAGTTTATATCAAGTTTGTTTTGCAACCCACTAAATGAGCAAAATTTTCTTTTCAATGCATGTGTTTCCGGTGTATGTGATATATGTGGCAATCTTGCATTGTTGGATGAATGTTTGCATGAAAATATTTCAAATGATTTTAGACAACAATTAGTTGATGTTATAAGATTTAAAACTATTGAGTATCCACTGAAGGATGGAAAGGTTGGAAAATGATGCGATCTAATTACTTAAAAATTTAGTATTCATGCATTTATGAATGAATTTAAGAGTAACATCGTACCTAAATATGTTAAACACACTCATAATGCTAGATGGCTCAATGGTCAGTTTTGAATATGTAAGGATACATTTCGTGTTGGTAGTATACTTTTGGTTGTTGAATCTGCAGAGAACTACATGCTTGCACCACAAGATGAGGTCCAATCACAATACTACAATTTAGTGCATGTATCGATTTTTGTCCATATTGTCTATAGGCATGCACCAGATAGTATAGAAGAGGATCACAAAATTTTGAGAGAGTACCATTTCTATATGAGTGATAATAAATTACACTCATATGAGTTTGTCTAGTATTGCTTCAAGACCTTTTTTCAGAATTTGAGGGAGAGAGAAATTTAGATGACACAACATCTAATATGGTGTGATAATTGCATAGGGAAATTCAAGAATGCTAGAATGTTTTATTGGTTGAGTAGGATTCATAAGAAAACTAATATCAAACACATGTGGAGTTTTTTTGAGGCTGGACACGGGAAAGGAAAACATGATGGTGCCAGTGCATGTGTTAAGAGAGCCCTTTGCAGAGAGAAACTCAAATTTGAGGAAAAGGCTAAATTTAAAAAATGCAAGTGCAATTATGGATTGGTGTAGTGAAAATTTATCCACGGGATCAAGTCAGAACTCTACAATTAAACGTTTCTTCTAGCTAGTTAAAGAGGAGAATGTCCTTCCAAGATATTATTGTGATACAATCAATTGGTCAGCTAGATGGCATTCATTTAAGAGTTCTAATTATAACATTTGGACTTTATGGACTAGAGAGCTTGCATGCTTTTGTTAATTTTGTGTTGCAGGTGAATGAGAAGAATGCGAGAATACGGAATGGATCGAAGAATGGCAACACAAATCCTTAACACCTAGTGAGACACAATATGAAGATGTTAGAAGAAATGAAGACCCAGATCATGCATTTGCATCAGAAGATTATGATCGTGTTTCAGACCTCATACAACCTAGTAATTTAATTCAATTTCTTGTTTATAACTTTAAATTATATATTTTTATGTATTGTCATATCATTTATAGTTACATATTTGAATTATAAATTCTAACAAGTTTTATTTCTACATGTACTTAAATTTGTTTTCTAGGACATGTGTATGTTGTTGTTGCACTTGAGGATAATGTTGAGCAGGTTGAGTATTGGCTAGCTAGATGTGTAGAACCTAAGAAAAAGTTGATATGTGATCAAGTAGATGATGATGTTTTTCAGTATCCAGTTGGGTCTGTTGTGGTAGTTGGCACATGGATATGCAAATACTTAACAAGAAGGAATGGCTTACCAGCTTATGAAGACTACCAATCAGAGAAGAAGATTATACACTATTCTCATTTGGTGGTGGCGAAAAACATCAAATTAGAAAGATACAAAGGTAGACCTGCTAATAAGGTATTGTGGACACTTTCAGTAGAAGATCATGAGGCAATCATAGATGCATTGCAAAAGAGAGAGGATGCAGATGGTATATTAGGTTGAATCAAATTTATATGCATGTAAGTTTGTGTTATTTGTGTGAACTCTTTTATATTTAATCACGATAATTGTTTTTCTTTGTCCCTTTAACATTGTATTTGTCTACATTTGATACATGTTTCATAAACAACATTGTATTAGTTATCTTCTTCTTAATGTTATTTTGTGCACATTGTAATTGTGTTACAATTGAATTCTAATTTTTTATGATATATTTATTTTATTGTAATCTCTTCATAGATTAATTGTAAGTTCAAAGATAGAATTACGTCTAAAATATGACAACTCTATATTTATCATTGTATGACAAATCTATATTTATAGTGTGATTTTTTATTTTACTACCATTCTATTGCCTCTTATCTCTCACTCTCTTTAGCCATCCTCCATTCTATCCATGCTTTTCATACCACTACTATCCACACTTATAAACCTTCAATACACTAGTAAAGTAGTGTGGTCAACTTAAGAGGAAAGTGAATACTATGTTTGTAGCTCTTACTCTATTACACATTTTTCATTCGAGGTTGTTACACACTCATTTCCCAATGGCTTTGTTATAGCTATATAAATGAATTAAATTATGGAAAAGGAGGTCACAATGTTCACCTACCATCTTTCAATGTAATTATTCTATATAGCAGGGCTTCCTTTACTTATTCCAACCCTTCAAAATGTCAAAAGAATTATGCATATCAAAAAGAAATTGACAAAAAAGAATCTATGTCTACTTCCAATCAAATGTCTATGACATCTTATTTTGTATCACTCAAACATCAAGGGCTAGGAAATTTGCAAAGCCTAGAAAATCATTGAATAATGTTCTTCAAATCTTCCTAATAATTTGGTTAGCCTTAGTTCCATCAATCTATTAGATTCCTCTATGAGATTAATTTATAATTAATAATCCTTTTATAATTTTAATATCAAATTTATATGCATGTAAGTTTGTGTTACTTGTGTGAACTCTTTAATATTTAATCATGATAATTGTTTTTCTTTGTCCCTTTAACATTGTATTTGTTTACATTTGATACAATTTTGGTTTCATAAACAACATTGTATTAGTTATCTTCTTCTTAATTTTATTTTGTGCACATTGTAATTGTGTTACAATTGAATTCTAATTTTTTTATGATATATTTATTTTATCGTAATCTCTTCATAGATTAATCATAAGTTCTTGATTTTATTATTATTTTAAGAATAGGATTTTATTGTAAATTGGGATAATTATTTTATTGAATTATAAATTGTTGCACTATAAGATGATCAATCACAATGTTAAAATATAAAGTCATAAATAGATCACATAACAAGTCATAAATAAAAAGTCCTATAAACAATCACATAACAATTCCTGATGACATAATAACAAGTCTTGAAAAAATAATAATAAGGAAATGACATTAAAATAAGTCCAAATAACATAATAACAAAACAAGATCACATATATAATCACTAGAGTGTACCAAATCACATAACACGACCTGATATCATAATAGCAATGAAATGACATAATAAAAAGTCCTATATATAATCACATAACAACAAGTCCTATATATAATCACATAATAACAAGTCCTAGGATAACATAACAAGTGTCATCTTAAAAAGTCCATAATACAATAACATGACATGATCTAAAATATATAATCTAAGAACTCACGTGCATCTCATCTGCAGTCCTTTTCACTCCACGTGAAGGTGGCTGAGATGAATCATCCTGCTACATGTGGTTATGAGATGCACCATCTTGTGCATGTGTAGTATCAGTGTCTCCACCCTCCTGTACATTATTAAAAGATTTTACATGAGAAGAAGATTTAACATGAGAAGAAGTTACTTGCATAATTCACTTATAAAATAATTAAATACTAAAAATTTAAAATAAATTACCATACGACCGTGCTCTACAATGCCCTCACTGGTACGTGGAGGTCCACTATCATGAACAAGAAAAGTGGTTGTAGTCAAGTCCTGCAAAAAAAAACATTGTACATCAATTTTGATAATCCCTATAAAAGATAGGTACACAGTATAAACAAATTAGAAATTATTTTTCTAATCATCACCACAAATGACAATGTCAATGGTTGCATCTAGCTCAATCCCATAGCCATACCAATACTGGTAGTGGTATCGTCCTGAACAACATATATAAAGCATGAATCAAACTTGTATATATACATAAATTATAAAGTATATATATAGACTACAAGATTATCGCAGAAAAGCATACATGTGATGTAGGCAAAGTAACTGATGGGTGAAGGCATACATGTGATGCACCATCAAAAAATCCAGAAGCCTACAATTGCAAAAAATAACGAACATGAATCAAAATTGTACATAAATTAGTAAGCATATAAACACTTCAAATTAATGGATGAAAAACATACTAGTTCTATATGAGGCTGAGCCTTAGCGGTCCACAGGTCACATGAAGAACTACCCACCTCGGTGCTACACGAAGAGCCCTACAAAATTGAAAAAACATATCATACACATCATTACATTAAAAATTTTATTGTTTATTTTAAATGTACATATCAATACAATGTATCTAGATGAAAGTGCATACCGTAAATGGGGCACCAACATCTCTAGGTATTGAGGTAACATGATGTTGGCTCCTCAATAATGTGGTATAATCCATCCTCTATTTAGAAAAAATTGACTATGCTATGGTTCATATGTGTATATATAAGGAATTTAATATTGCATTGTAAATTATATAAATAAATTTGTACCTCTGTAGGCTGATCATCGTCTGCCCACAGGAGATCAACATATGAAGAGACAACATCAGCATGTGCAGCCTCCTCGATATCATCATAACCACCATGGGTAGCATCAACATCATCAAAATCACCATCTCCTCTAGGGGTACCCTCACTCTATGGATGTGTACATACATCCCCACAACTCATGCAAACTTGTGCTAAGCTAGGGGCAGCCCTCACCTCACACAACTGCTATACCAAATTGCCCGACAGGGTACTCAATGAACCTAGAGCAAAATCCACTGCTCGATGTGTTGGCATTACAATAAGTTGGGAGATTGTTGGCATTGCAATAAGTTTGATGGTTGATGATATTGAGAAGGTTGTAGGAGATGAATGATATAATTGCTAAAGGATGATTACTGTCTTAATAATATTATTTTGTCATTGATGTCAAGCAATTGATTTTCTGATTCAGTATGATGTTGCCATATCTTAAAAAGTATGTTTTGATGAGTATAAAGATGTCGGTAAGTGACACAGAAAGAATGTGAAAATGAAGGGGAGTAATAAGTTATTCAATGGGAAACTATTACCAAGTTAGACAGTAATGAGATTATGATGTTTTGATTGTTTTGATATCCTATATATATGTATTCGAAGACTGAACAAGAAGGGGAAAAGATTTCATGAAATAGAATTAGTAAATGTTTGATACTATTCTATTTTACTGAGCAAGGAGCTAGTCAGTAAACTCCAAGGTTACTGATGTCGGTTAATGAAAGTAAAAGTCACCGAGAAGAGAATGTTTATCGAGTAAAGTTCAGAATTAATCGAGTATCAATCAAGTAGTAACAAGATGTATTAGATAAGTGTATACATTATTAAATGAAGTATACCAATGAGATGGAGGTTTATTGAAGATAGGAATGTCGTGCAAGAAATTTGTTAAGGATCAACGACAATTAAAATTCAAGAGTAAGATCTATAGCATAGATTGAACGGTCCTAACCGAGAACAAGTACCAAGAAAGGTTTACAAGTTTCAAGACAAGATAAAACAATTTTCATATCAAAGGATATAATGAACCTAGTCAAGTTTGAAGATCTGATGGCTAAGATTAATCATGGGAAATGTGATTAAGGAGATTAAGCGATTGGGAATTGCTTATAAATAAAGTAATGTTGATGAACAAAGGATGTGGGCAAACTGAAGCACAGTGATTCTACAGAGGTGATTACCGAGTATAGAAGATTGAAGATATGATTGAAGAACAGATTGAGAAGCCCAACAAGGAGAAAGATAAGTCTTATGACAAGATTATCTTGAGCATATTGAGCACATAGAATCTTCTTTAACATTTTAGATGTGAAGTTGCAGATATATTTTATTACTGTTATTTATTTTGTAAGTGACAGGAAATCTCTTAACCGAGTGGACTTAACAGTTTTATTTGTAAATCCTCTTGGAAGGTAACATTTTGAATGAGTGTTTGAAATCCTTTGACAAGGTCACTTCTAAAAAAGTGAAGATTCTGGTAGATCTAAGGGAAATCCCTTGACCGGGTCACATCTAGCAATGTGTATGTAATCTTTAACAGGATTTGCTTTTAACCGAGCATACTCTAGAAGAGTATATTTTCTTGTGCATCCAAAATCCCACAATGGTTTTCCCCTATTAGGGTTTCCATGTTAAATCTAGTGTCAAATGTGATTTAATGTTTCATGTTTATCTGTTTATGAGTTTGAATGATTTACAATCATAAGTTGTATATCAAGTAAATGCTACCGAGGTTGAATCTGATTAGAGTAATAATTATTGAGGTTATCTGATTCACCCCCCCTCTCATCTAACTAACATGATGATGGGCAGGTGTTGGAACAACTGGTGATGGAAGAGGAACCAATGGATCATTGTGCACATGGTTTCTAACCCTATCACTCAATTTTCCTCCCGGCCTATCCTAGGGAATGCCTCTCCTGACCCCCTGAAATGATCTAATATCAAAGTAATTGGAATTTTTGCCCAATTCAAATTCGACCCATAATTTCTTTAAAAAATACATTCGGACCTCATGATTGGAGTGTGGTGGATGGTCACCACTCCCAAAAGTGTCTAGCTATGCTTGGGTGCCTACACCATTGAATTGAGATATGTGGCTTCTTTAGATCTATCTCTTCACCCATCTTAGGGTTCACAAAATATTGTTTCAAATCCATTTTTTTTATTTTTAATTCATTGACTTGTTTGTATGTTAGGCCATCAGCATAAAATGCATGCAATCCCTCCTACCAACTACGATAGCTATCTAGCTCACTATCTAAAGCATGTATAGACTATACAATCCCTTGCATACTATCTGCAGGGCGTAACAACTGTGGAGGTGGATGAGGCTCACATCTAATAGTATGGATATCTCTAATCAAAGAATCAATATTCGTCCTCATTGCCTGCCTCAACTGATCGGGTGGAGGTGGACGTGGAGGGGGTGGAGGTGGAGGTGGTGCTAGACCTAATAGCTCATCTATCTCAAACTCATCCATTATGTGAAAATAATATGCATATATAAACAAACATGAAAATTTACAATTACAATTACAAGCATGAAAATTTACAATTACAATTACAAACATAAAAATTTACAATTACAAAGTATTTAATTTACATTTCACCTTCCAAAACAACATAATTAAATACAATTTAGCAACTTAAATATAAAAAAAGGAAACTCACATAGATCTATAATATTATTAATAGGTGGGTCTATTTTAATAATAAGCATCATTTAAGAAATATTATCCACTTAAATCAAAGTATAAGAAATATTCTACAAAATAAAACATCATAATGCCCATGCAACTCAAACAATACTTTTTAACATCTAAAGATGCATTAGTATAAGTTCCATCAAAATCATAAAAAATAATCATGAGAGAGAGAGAGAATAGATAATGAATAAATGAGTCCACTGATTTAGATAATGAAGGTAACTTCCATGGAGTTACAATTTAGTACCCTTGCAATATTTAACCATATTTAACCATTATCGTCAATTAGGCTACCACTTTATATTTTCAACTTGATAGGATTCGATTCAACTACTCTCTTTTGGTTAAATTAACTATATTCATTAAAGTCATAAGTTATATCTATGAACTTGTCAATACATGTACTACTTTGTTGTGTTGTTTTCTAGAATCATTAGATGATTTAGTGATCGCAACTAGTAGTACTACACTAAGTTGAAGATTGAATAAATAGTAGGTTCTCTACTCTTGGAGGAGTTAAAACAAAAAAACTCTATTTTTTTAATATTCAATTTTATATTGGTATTTTCTTGTTCAAAGTCGCAACCCACAAAATGTGATTCCAATATTGATCTATATTTGATTCTTATTTTTATTAAATCTGCCACTAGTGTGATTTATTGTCCTCTTTACTTAAATCAAGCCATGTAAATTTAAAGCCTTGTTTTTTTTGATAGAGAGCATATTTTTTCATCCTTCATGTGGCATTGAAAAGGTGGTTCATAAATCTTCATAGATCACACAATTATTTTCTAGAATATTCCCTCGTATTTCATATTTTATTTTTAGTGATTCCACATTCTAGTCATTTACTTGGACATCTTGGCACTTGAAAATGACCATCTTACATAAGATGAATTTGTTTGATATGTATTGATTTTATTGATCTTTTAATTTTTTATTTGAGGAGGTATCAAAGGTTTCTCTATTCATCATTTTGTGGTAAAATTAGAAAGAGATAACTATGATTCTTTTGTAAAATGATATCTTGATAAGTTTTAGGTGGTGTAATCATTTTCCTTTTATGTATGGACTCATATCTAAACTAGAAACACTAGAAATTATATAATCTTGGTGTAACATCATTGACCATGTAGGAGTGATTTGATCTAGTATCAAGATCATGATTCTATGTGTATTACATTGGATATTGATTTCCCCCACACACTTTGGAATAGACTTTAGGAGATCCGTGGAGACCCTCATATCTCTCCATTCCTAGAGAATCCTATTGTAGATTGTTTCATTCCCTTTGTAGATGAAGATCACATACCCTTCGATGGTGATACTTAAGAGGAAATTTATTATATCATAGGTCTTGCATGTTTTGACAATTTAGAGGCTTGTCTCATTCTTCAAGTACTCATCCTATCAAGACCTAATATCCACCTTAAATTTTTTTTATTATTTTAGATTATTATCACCAATTCCATAAAACCAATTGATTTAGTCTAGCATGGCATTAATCACCTTCTAAACATGACCACTTGGGATTCATATCTTTTAAATATATTATCCTTGTTTGAGGAGTTTAGAATTACATATGTTAAATATTATTTTGAGGATATTGATATCCTCTTTCATGATAGCTATGCCATCATTGGCAACCCATCATACTATCTTTGGCGCTCATTCTACTTCGATCCTCACAAGATTCTTTATCATCATTTTGCTCCAACATGTGAATATTTGTAAAGTTTTTAGAGAGACAAGTCTATTTAGATTTGAATTTTGTATTTACCCAACTTATTATAATGACATTTCCAGTCACCAATGTATTTATTTCTTCCTAAAAGAAAAAAATGTTGTTTGCAATTTATGGATCATGTTTTTTCTTCAATCTTTCATCATTAGCATGTGACCTACTGATTTATGGGGAGTTTTGTATTCTTGTTTTATCTCTCTTATTAGGGGGTATTTACTATAAAAAGGAGTCATTGGTTATTAGAGGAAGATAAAAGGATAAAGCAAAGAGAAAAAAGAAAAGAAAAAGGACATGTTATCATGTTTGTAAATATATAGTATATCTTTAGAGATTGGGCTAAGTTAGGAAGTAGTGAGGATTAATAGTGATAGTTAGAGTATTATCAAATTTAAGAACCCTATTTTTCACACACACAAAAAGACACATTCATATTCATTATCATTTTAAAGTTCAATTTAAACATAAATTAAACATCTAACTTTTACAAAAGAATCCTATAATTAAATACAACATTTAGAAATATAAATTTAAACATTCAGATTTTTATGCATGATTAAAGCAGAGAGAGAGAGAGAGAGAGAGAGAGAGAGAGAGAGAGAGAGAGAGAGAGAGAGAGAGAGAGAGAGAGAGAGAGAGAGAGAGAGAGAGAGTAGGTAATTTGAGATATAACGAGTTAGAGAGAGAATAGATAATTTGAGAGATAGAGAGTAGGTAATGATAGAGAGAGGGTAATGTGTGAAAGAAAGAGAGGGGGATAATGTGTGTGTGTGTGAGAGAGAGAGGGGGGGTAACGTGTGTGTGTGAGAAAGAGAGGGGATAATGAGAGATTGAGAGAGAGAGAGCGTAATGACATAGATGGTAATGTGTACATGTGTGTGAGAGAGAGAAGGGGGGCTTATTATTGATTTTCATCTAGGGTTTATTGTTTGTTAAATTTTTAGGGTTTGTTGTTCATTTTTTTCTATCTAGGGTTTAGTGTTCATTTTTTTGTTCAGGGTTTATTGTCTAGTTTTTGTGTCTAATGTTTATTGTTCGTTTACATTTTTTTTTTGTTTTTTTCCTACGATTTTTACTATTCATGTTTTTTGTTTTTTCCTACTATTTTTACTATTCATGTTTTTTGCAATATTTAAAAACTAAAAACTATTTTAAACATGAAATAAAATAAAATAAAAAATGTTTTTCAAACTTTTAAAGACTAAAATTAAAAAATAACAATAAATTAACATTTTTTTAATGAAAAATAATAATAATAAATTAAATTTTTTTTATGAAAATAATAAAAATAAATAAAACACAATTTAAAAAATAAAACTAAATACCTAGAAGGAAGTAAAAAATGGTCTCGAGCTGGGGTGAAAAAAATGGGTGCCTGTGCTCCTCTGAAACGTCTACCCATTTTTGAAACAGTGAAAATGTTTTTTTTTTTTAAAAATACATTTAAAAAACGGGCACCCGTTTAGCTTCGGGCACCCGTTGCTAAACGGGTGCCCATTTTTGAATGACTTGAGCACTTGAAGCAAAACGGGTGCCCGATTTGTAAAAATCAGGACAAATCGGGCACTCGTTTCTAGCGGGCTCATTTCCCAACCCTTGGACTTCCGTGGGATTGGGACCCAACTTTGTGCGTTTACCCAGTTTAAACATGAATAGTGATTTTAACTGTATTTTATTAGTAAACTACACAAGTCTAATGGCTAAAGTGCTTTATTACCTATTTATTAATATGATTACATATGATTATGTTTTGGTTCAATGGATTCTAAATTTAATTCATTAAATTATCACTTTTTTATTAAATGGGAATATTTTATTTTACAAGTTTAATTTTAGAATTAGATAATATGAACTTGTATAATGTTAATATACAAAATATGAACATACTAATATATGAGATTGGTAATTTATATGCCATTGATGTTTGAGTTTCCATTGAATTACATTTCTAATGTATATGAATTTAATTGAACCATCGATGAATAAAATATATAACTATACTTCCTTTGTTTTAGCTATATGTATGGATTTATGAATATATCTGCAATAAGGGACAACTAACAATGAAAGATCAAAAGAATCATCTACGAATGAAAGAACAAAATAATCATCCAGACCTTATCATTTAACCACTCCACATTGTGAATAATGTGAATTTTTACTATGTATCATAAAGAAATAAACACCTTTGCCTAATGCAAACTAAGACCTAGTTAAGGATGAATCGATTATATCGACCATGAGTGATTAAAATTTATTATTTAAGCCTCAAGATCAACTATAGTGTATATTTCTTGATATTATACCATGTTAATTTTTTTATTATCTTAGGTATGTATTTAATGTCTTTTCATATTATGTAAATTAGACAAATGTAAATATGTAATTTTATCCAATCTAGAAGTGACAAAAAATTGTTGTTTTTTTATGATTTATATATTGTTGGACTCCTATAGGTAAGGTATTCCTTTAAATCATGATTTGAATAGGATAAATGAATATAGTATCTATACCATCCCATTTAAAAGACTAGTATAAACAGATGTGGAATAATGTTTTGACCAATTATTCTTCCATGGAAGGTACTAATACCCATGTGATTTGAATGTGCAATCTCATGCCTTCTATTCATGATATGTAAGGAATTTGGTAAAACCCATGTGGGGTTCCATGTGTCAACGTGTGACATGGAAAACCCTTGAAACCATTCATTGTAGACTTTCATATTTTATTCTTTCATTATAGATTTTTTTTTGAAGGGCAATTAGCATTGGGAATGGGAGAAGATTTGAAAATATGGAAGCTTAAAGAAAGAGAAAATTCTTATATCCATGAAGGTCATTAAGAGGATTAAATTTATCAGCGACTATTTTTCATTATTGTTTGTTTTCAATGAAATAGAAAATAGGCAGGTTGCATTTAGATAATTTTAGTTGATCTACACTTGTTCTTGTCAAATGTATGTCTTTTATTTCCTTTTCGATAAATGTGCGTGTGTGTGCATGTTGAAGAGAAAGAGTGCCCTCATGTTGTTTGTGGGATGAGAATAGGACCAACCCCTTCATTTTATCTTTAGTGATTCTAATCCCTATCACCTTTGCTATCAATTTGTTGGTCTTACAATATCCTCTTTGAAACTAAATTATTAATCTTTCTCTTTCTTCAGTAATGGAGAGATCCTTATATGATTTTATGCAACATAGTGTTTGGGTGGAGATAATTTTCTTTCCATTGATATTCTTATGATGCTTACTTGGAGCCTCTCTTATGTTGAAGTTATTGAATTATAATTAGAAAAATCAATAAATAATATCATAAATTGTATATATTTATCACTTATAAATATATTATCTCTCTTTTGAATGCCCATGTTGTTAGTTGAAGGGTTGTGATAGAAACTTTCTTTTTTATGTGATAAATCTCACATGAATTTGTTTTATATGTATCACACTTGTAACAGAGTAAAAATTATTATTTTTGTTACATATACAAAAAGGACTTGAGTGAAATTCATTTAATAATTCATAGATTTAAAATACTTAAATATAAAGTGGAAAGTGCATAGGTATATCAATTCATAAATATTTCACATGCATTAAGTTTGTTGGTTTTATCATTATTCATGAAGAACAGTTTGAAAGTACCTCTTATTAACATATGGGTGACTTAGATAGATAGTGTAAAGCGGAAAATTGCGATCGAACCCTAGTTGCTCTCCCCTCTTCCAACTCCAAGGAGAGAGAAGGGAGATTCACTAGGGTTGATGGTTTTCACTTAGGGGAGAGACTTTACATTCAAAAGAGGGGTTGAAACCCACAAGATCCAATCCCACGCAATGCAAGATTGGATGCTAAATGTGTTTCAAGGGGTTAAGACAGCAAGGCTACCCTCTTTTGTAAAGAATGTGCATAGAAGAATTAAGCTAGGAATGCATAGAAAGTGACAAAGATTCGCTTATAAACTGAGATAGGGATACAGTATGAAGCTGCGGACCTGGAATTAGTAGTAAAATGTCGATACGGCGCTGTCTTGCAAATTTGAGCAAAAGTTGTCGGGACGATGGTGCCCGAGCGCCACGGTCCTCTGAAAAATCCGCGAAACAAAGGGGGATCTGTTCGTCTCTGCACAAGGATTCCAGATCTTCAATTTCAGCCGCGTACCTGCAACCTACACATAGAAAAGCGAAGACGATTGGGGGGTTAGGGATTAGGGGTTTGCCTTTAGGTCAAACCCCAGTTTTGGAATTAACCAAGAAATGAGCAAGTGCTGTAAATGTAAATGACTGTAAAACAAGTACTAATACCTTGTTCTAAGGATGTTTGTATCCTTATGTGCGAAGGTATAGATGTTGTATGTTGTTGTAGTATGTAGTATGTGATTTCCTCTTCAATGGTTGAATCCTTGTCTTGAATGCAACACTTAGCCTTGAATGGAGACTTGAACTGATCAATTGCTTGAATGTTTGAATGCTTGAATGCCTGAGTATAGTTTCCACGCTTTGTACACATATCCTCTTCATCCCAAATGAGAGAGAAAAATGTAGTTTATATACTTGTCATTTAGGGCTGATAGACTGATTTTCCTGACCTTAGGCTGACGAGGAAAGATAATTTTCCAATTTACAAACATAAAGACCCGAAGTCCAAAAGAGACCGGGCCCAAAATAGGACCCAGGGACCAGGGCGCTGGGCACCCTGGTCTTGAAGGACCAGGGCGCTGGGCGCTCTGGTCCCACCTCCCGGGACAGCAGGGTGCAAAGGAGGTTCAGGCCAGGGTGCAAGAAAATGCAGTTTTTGGTGTCATGAGCAAGTTTCGGGGTCTCCATTCAGGTTGCGTGTTGCGTCGCCATCGTGAAGACCGAAATGCAGTCGAAATTGCAAGTGTCACAATTTTAGGACGCTACATTTAGCCCCCACTTTAGCGGGAGTATGTATGCTCATACTTCAGGTAAAGTACAAGGAAACAACATTGAAAGACTTTCACCACGTCAAGGAGGCAAGATACACCAAGCCCCCAGTGGACTAAGGATCTTACGACTTTGATTGACAAAGTAAAAGGGAAGATCACGAGGGAGAACCATGACTGTCAGTAGTAAGGTTCCCTCACTATGAGTCATGCAAGAAAGATATCAAAAATTTTCAAGGCAAAGCTAAGTTCGCCAAGAAATTTTCAAGTATCCTGAAGAGATAGATAGGGTGTATGCCCCCCTACGTTAAAGCGATCGCACACGCCTCAACAGGGGTGATTGCTTTAAGGTAGTGATACATATAAGAATGAGAAAGGAAAGGAGCACGTTATCGCAAGGATTTAGCCCCCAAGTGTGAGATAAACCCAAGGATAATAGACACAAAACACAAAGCACGAGGTGACTTCGCTTTCCTCGGGGTCAGTACGTTGTATGATAATTCATGTATATATATCATATGTATGTATGCATAATTGTTCTTCATTCCCCAATCAAGGAAGGTCACCTAGAAGAAGGGAACACATGTGTCTTTTGAGTCAACATGAAAGAGATCGAGAGATCTCAATGCTTTGCATCATCCTCAAGTAGACAACACCAAGGATGACAAATAGAAGAATGAGAATAACATATAGAAGAAGTAACAAAAGAGAGGGGGAGAGAATCTTCTATGCTAATGTAACTAGTCTAGCACGTCATCTACCCCCCGATCTTGCTGATCAATGTTTCGGGAAGGCAGGGAACACGCTAGAGGAGGAACATCCAACATAGCAGATGGAGCTATCACAAGATCCAAACAAGGGCTATGTTCATATCCCAAGCCACGGTGTTCTTGTCTAGGAGCTAGGATAAGTGCTTTAGAAAATTCATTAGATAAATGGTTATCAATATCAACAAGTTCATATTCACTATCAGAAGCAAGAGAAGTAACATTTTCATCATGATTAACATTTTCATCAATAGCATCATCAAGATTTATAAAAATAGGGTCTTTGATTCGCACAGGATCAAGACCATCATGCATCTTATGTTTAGGAGATTTTGGAGAAAATGGAATAATGCTTGTTGAAGGTGTTTTTGGAGATTGCAAAGTTTGAGAAGCAGCTGCTTGAGCTCTAAGACGACGCTTTTGTCGACGTTCACATGCAGAACGATTTCATCTAGTCTTAGTAGGAAGTTGAGAAGATTGAGGAGGAGGAATGTTCTCATCCTTAGCACTTGGGTGTTTAGGTTGTGGTCTCTTAGGCTGGATAATAGGAGAAGAAGAAGGTCTCTTCTCTCTATAGAAGGAAGGAGGAGGGACTGCTCCATACAAAGGAGGAATATTTGGTTTAGGAAGAAGACCAAGTCCATCATGACGAGGAGGTATAGGTCTACTTTTAGGAAGTTTATTAGATATAGACATAGTCACATCCATAGGCATGGGTTGGGAATCTTCTTGAGGAAAGACATTAGTTTTATCTTTCAAAGGAAGAACTTCCTTCTCAAGAATGATAGGAATATCAAGTTTAGGTGTTCTAGGTTCACTTAGAGATAGGATCATATCTATTTTCCACTTTTGATAAGATTTGAAAAGATGATCACTTCGCGGAGTAAGAGATTGGAATTGTTTAGGCCAAAAGTAATCAATAGGAACGCTAGAAGTTCTTTCAGCTGGTTTAAAGAGACTATGATTGACAGTAACAACTTCACCATTATGGGGAAATTTCAAACACTTGTGAATAGGAGAAGTAATAGCTTTCATGGAAGACAGCCAAGGATAGCCAAGCTTCACATGAAATTGTTCGGATAAAGGAATAATAGAAAAGTTCACATCAAGGGATTTGTTATGGACCTCAATAGGTAATGTAATAGAACCAATTGCAGGAGAAGAAAATGCATCAAATAGTTTCACAATCACATCTATTTTGTCATATATCACTTGATTCAATTGCAAAGTAAAAAGAAATTCTTCAGTAATAACATTAACCATGCACGAAGGATCAATAAGCACTCCACGGCAAGGTGTATTCTTGACTTTTGCAACTATATATAAAGGACCATCAGGTGCCCTAATGGTTTCACTGGAATCAAATGTGATGGAAGGTTCTTTAGGGTTTTCTTGCTGCTCTACAAAGTTAATCACATTCGGAGCCATAGACACAAGACCAGCAGATGAGAGAGAGGAATCATTAGCCTCAATCGCATTAGAGGTATGAGAAGGTAATGGATCAGTGAAAATCTGAAGATTTTGATTAGGAGGAGCTACAGATGTATTGCCTTTATCATTCACTCCAGAAATAGAAATAGTATTATTATCAATCAAATCTTGAATTTTACCCTTTAAAGAAAAACATTTTTCAGTATCGTGCCCCGGCTGACGATGAAATTGACAAAAAACTTTGTTATCAAAATAAGGTGAAGTAATCTTTGCAGGATCAATTTGTCTTATAGGAGGAAGAGTAAGCACATTTTCTTCCAATAACTTATTCATAATACTATGCAATGATTCATTCAAAGGAGTATACTTTCTTTCTTTCTTGAAAAAATTAGAAATAGGAGGCACACCTGATGCTGCATTCACATTGTTGTTGATTATGTTTTCATTGAATTTGATGGAATCTCTGTTCGGTTTAAACTTCCCAAATGGTTGTTGACTGCTATCACCCTTATCACTCGGAGCCATAGGATGTGATTGTTCCATTTGACTCACAGTCAGTTGATAATTGTGAAGAGTTGCACACAACTGTTGGAAAGAAGTAAACTTAGAAAACAGAAGTTTGTCTCGAATATCTTTTTGTAAATTAGAAATAAAGATTCTTTGAATATCATTGTCAGGCACTGGAAAAGAAATTTGAGCATACAAATGCTTATATCTACCAATGAAATCAGTCACTTTTTCTTTAACACCTTGTTTACAATGCATTAAATCAATCAAAGCAACTTTAGGACTTATATTGTTTTGAAATTGTTGAATGAAAGCATTTGCAAGTTGTTCGAAAGAAGTAATAGAATAAGAAGGCAATGAGCAATACCATTGTAGGGCTTTGTCTCTTAATGTTCTAGTGAACAGTTTTGCAAGCAACCTTTGGTCATAAGCAAAATCGGTACAAATTGTTTGAAAAGTCTTAACATGTGTTAGAGGATCACCTTTACCATTATAAAGCTCCAAATGCGGGATTTCAACATGTTTAGGAGGGATAGCTCGAACGATGTCAAGAGAAAGTGGGCTCGCAACATCAAATGTGGGCACACTAAACTTAGATTGATTCATAGAGGCAATTTGTTGCTATAAAGAAGAGACAGTTTGTGCAAGATTGTTAATGGTCGCTTCAGTCGAAGAATTCATATTAGATGTGTTAGATTGAGATGGAGGTGTTATGTTATTGAAAGAAGGTAAAGAGTAAGGTGGTGGGACTCTATGATAATTAGTCATAGGAGATGATTGGACAGGAGGAACACTACAAGGAGGAATGGAATGGTTAAACGAATTGCCCCCTTGCGTCATGTTCATTTGTGGAGATATAATAGGGACACTCATTGAAGGAATGAATGAAGAAGTCAGATTAAGTGAAGGAAGAGGGTTAATTGAAGAGGAAGGATTGCCCCCATGACTGGTGATCACAGGAGGAACGTCTTGTGTAGAAGTAGCCATTATGTTTGATGTAAAGGTAGGTATGCTAGCAATAGAAGTCATCAAAGGAATAGAATGATTGACTTGAGTAGGAGGTTGTGTATAACCCAAATTTTCAGCACAACTCTTCATAGGCATCACATTCGAACCCACAATGTGTGCAATACCACACAAAATATCAATTCCATTCTTATCACTTTGAAGCATACGTTTTAGACCCTCAATTAAAGGAAGAGCTTGACTATCAGGGTATTCATGAGACATCCATTGGTGAAAATCATCAAATTGGTTATCCAATTTTGAAAGTTGTTCTACAGAAACCTCATGGAGAGCTTCTTCATCATTAGCAGGATTAGAGGAATTACCCATGTCCTCGTTAAAAATGCTATTCAAATTAGGTTCCATCTCCTCGGTAATTAAACCTCGGAAAGACTTAATTCTACGGCTTCGTCTAACGGGAATAGTGTAAGTAGGGCTTATTGTTGTAAAACTCATGCACTAGAGAGAGAGAGAAAGTTTTGAATTTAGAGGTAGCAATTTTCAGTAAAATTAGCCAATCTTCTGGATTTAAGCTGTTAAATGCAATCACGACAGTCTCCCGAAATTTCGGAAAAAATGTCCGGGACCGTCGCGCTCGGAGTGCAACACGGTCCTTGCAACTTTTTTTGAAATTTGCAGGGATGAAAGGTATGATGATTTTAAAGCTAATCTGAAAAAATTGAGTGATTTTACGATCTGTAGGTAGGCCAAATTAAAGTTGGAATCTCAAAATTGAACCCTACCAAGATTGTCGAAAAAATGCAAAATTTGAATTTTGAAAAAGAGAGGGAAACTGAAATTTTGAATTTTATGATTTTAGAGGGAATGTCAAGAGCAATGCAAATTTTGAAATTTAAAAATTGACTCAATTTCACGCAAAATTCAATTTTGAAAGCGGAAATTAAAGTTGTTGTAATTAAGCACTTAATTTCAAAAGTCACGAATTGCAAGAATTTGAATAAAGCACTGAAATTTTTAATGAATGATAACACACTTTTCAGATTTAGGACAGTAAGAACACAATTTTGACACAAAATTTCAGTTTCGATGATTTTTTAAATGTTTAGAAGCCTTAATCCAAGCAATCACAAGACCAACTTTGACTGTAATTTTGAAGGTGTTAAAATTGATAAAATCAGCCAAAATTCTGGATTTTAGCAGGAAAATACAGTAAGATCTCGCTCCCGAAATTTCAGAAAAAATGTCGGGGACAATGACGCTCGGAGTGCACACGGTCCTCGCAACTTTTTTCCAAATTTTCAGGGATGAAAGATATTGTGATTTTATTGCGGAATCCAAAGTTACAGCTGATTTGGAGATGTTTTGATCAGTGAAATTGTCGGACAAAGGTTGAATCAAGAGGGTTTCAAAAATTAGGGTTTTGACACTTAACCACTTAATTTTCAAAATTAAAGCACAAATATGAATTGATAATTTGTAATAGAAGGGCAGATCTAAAACAAGCATTAACATTTAAACATTTCACAAGCTTAATTACTAAAAAGAAAATTTAGGGTTTTTATGCAATCACCTCTAAAATTTTGCAAAAGATCAAACATGGAAATGCAATCAAGGAATCCAATTTTTAGATCTAAGCATGAATAGTCAGAAAGGATGTTCACGTCGGGTTCACCAAAATGTAAAGCGGAAAATCGCGATCGAACCCTAGTTGCTCTCCCCTCTTCCAACTCCAAGGAGAGAGAAGGGAGATTCACTAGGGTTGATGGTTTTCACTTAGGGGAGAGACTTTACATTCAAAAGAGGGGTTGAAACCCACAAGATCCAATCCCACGCAATGCAAGATTGGATGCTAAATGTGTTTCAAGGGGTTAAGACAGCAAGGCTACCCTCTTTTGTAAAGAATGTGCATAGAAGAATTAAGCTAGGAATGCATAGAAAGTGACAAAGATTCGCTTATAAACTGAGATAGGGATACAGTATGAAGCTGCGGACCTGGAATTAGCAGTAAAATGTCGATACGGCGCTGTCCTGCAAATTTGAGCAAAAGTTGTCAGGACGATGGCGCCCGAGCGCCACGGTCCTTCGAAAAATCCGTGAAACGAAGGGGGATCTGTTCGTCTCTGCACAAGGATTCCAAATCTTCAATTTCAGCCATGTACCTGCAACCTACACACAGAAAAGCAAAGATGATTGGGGGGTTAGGGATTAGGGGTTTGCCTTTAGGTCAAACCCCAGTTTTGGAATTAACCAAGAAATGAGCAAGTGTTGTAAATGTAAATGACTGTAAAACAAGTACTAATACCTTGTTCTAAGGATGTTTGTATCCTTATGTGCGAAGGTATAGATGTTGTATGTTGTTGTAGTATGTAGTATGTGATCTCCTCTTCAATGGTTGAATCCTTGTCTTGAATGCAACACTTAGCCTTGAATGGAGACTTGAAATGATCAATTGCTTGAATGTTTGAATGCTTGAATGCCTGAGTATAGTTTCCACGCTTTGTACACATATCCTCTTCATCCCAAATGAGAGAGAAAAATGTAGTTTATATACTTGTCATTTAGGGCTGATAGACTGATTTTCCCGACCTTAGGCCGACGAGGAAAGATAATTTTCCAATTTGCAAACATAAAGACCCGAAGTCCAAAAGAGACCGGACCCAAAATAGGACCCAGGGACCAGGGTGCTGGGCGCCCTGGTCCTGAAGGACCAGAGCGCTGGGCGCTCTGGTCCCACCTCCCGGGACAGCAAGGTGCAAAGGAGGTTCAGGCCAGGGTGCAAGAAAATGCAGTTTTTGGTGTCATGAGCAAGTTTCGGGGTCTCCATTCAGGTTGCGTGTTGCGTCGCCATCGTGAAGACCGAAATGCAGTCGAAATTGCAAGTGTCGCAATTTTAGGACGCTACAGATAGAAAGATAGATTCAATAAATAAAATAATTGAACAAGTAAATAAATGATAAAGCACAAACAATGTATTAAAGATGATAAACATATTTTTCTTGTTTGATCGAGTTGACCTTCCAATGTTATTGCTCATTTCCTTCCTTTGAACTTACAAAAAAGGACAATGAAATGGGAAAAAATATTTTATGTTAATATTTAATATTTAGGAAATACAGTAGTGCTAACCTAGATTTAACAGGGGACATAGATATCATCTAATGGGTGAGATTCAATTCTCAATTCTTATGAAAACTATAGACACCTAAAATACATTTCAACATTTCCATCATCATCATTGTAGCTTTATCCCTATATCAAATTCCAACATTAATTGAATAAATTATTTTAGTTTATTTTTAACATCAATTAAAGAAATTCTAATTATTTAATTAACTAATCTTACAATTTCTCTAACATTAATTAAATAAATTACCTTTAATTAATTGATTAATTTAACCAACTCAACCTTTCTACTACAATTCCCACCCGAATTGACTAAATCTAATTTATATATAATTAAATCATTCATTACCTCAACATCCTCTAATAAATTAAGTAAATAGATTATATTTTTTTATTTGTGAACTCTAATATCTCCCTCATCATTCATTAGTTAAATAAACACATCATATTTATTCAACTAATTAACCATTTACACAGTCCTCTGCCACTTTATTTAAAATAAAGAAAGTCAATCTTACACATGGCTCCAAGTGCACAAGTCTCCAAAAATACCATTTCAAAATTGCCATCCTTTGAGAAAATCTTTACCATCCTTTCTTCCCAATCATTTCCCTAATCACATGAACCAATCATAAGATGCCACATCTAAAACCAACCCCATCCCTACATTTAATAATATTAAATCTTATTTATCCATAATCCTCAACTGAAATCTATAAATTAATCATTCCATAAGTCATTTTCAAGAATAGAAATTTGATGAAAGGAAAGGTTATGCTGTTAGATTAAATAATGGCATTCCCTCTCAACTATAATCAACCATCTTGAGCATATCACTTGGTCAACAAGGTTCATTTTTATCAGAATCTTGTTCTATTTGTATCATTTGTTCACATACCTTTTCTCAATTGAAGGTGTACCTAGGTATAAGGGTATGTGCACAAAGATGGTGGTTAGAAAAGTGGACACCACCCAAAAAAAACATGGAAAAACAAGCAGCGCATACGCGGTTTTAAAATTTGAAATTATCGCGTACATGCTTAGGTTTGTTATTCCTGAGCCTAGAGAAGGTAGCGTGTATGTGCTGCTTTTAGGAAAATGAGCGCATATGCGCTACTCCTAGGAAAATGAGCGTGTATGCACCGCTCATAGGAAAATGAGTGTGTACGTGCTAATAATCCAAATATAACCCTGTACGCGGTGCCTGTTAAAAATTAAAAAAAAAAAATGGGTCTCATTTACCCGTGAATAGCGCGTTTTTACTTTGTTTTTTTTTCGTTTCCTCTACTAAACCGCGAATGGGGTGCTATATTTGTCCTCCAATCTATGGATCAAGATTAGTTTTTATTTACTTTTGTCTTTCTTTCCCATTTTTTCAATTTGTTTTACATTTTGAATTTAATTTCATTAATTTTGATTAGGTTTTTTCATTTTTTGTTTAGAAAACCAGATTCTTCTAATCCACAACAAGAATAGCCAAATGCACCTTGTGAAAACCCACAAGAACAACCAAATGCACCTCTTGAAAATACACAAGAACAACCCCAATTCCTCCTTTTGACTGCACACCCAAAACACATGAGTAATTAATTAATCAGTTAGGACAAAATACGTCTAAAATAAATAGACTGATTGTTAAATTGAAAACATTTGAACTTGAGCATCATCAATCCCTCACCACTAGCCTAGAAACATTAGCTAGTGGTGCCATAGTTGTTTCCACACAAATTACCAAATGGGGAAGCTTTAGGGATAGGTGTCGTCAATTCTATGCCGATGGGCTATCATACGATGGAGTAAAAAACAAAAAAATTACTTTAACAACAAATATGTGGCCTTTTCGTTGATCCCAAAAATGGTCATTCATTACCTCTTAATGCAAAGACGTTTCCCATACATTGGTGTACCAATGTACAGATGAAGAATCTTTTTTGGCAAAGGTGGTGGATGGTCTTTGATGATCCACCTTGTAATAATTATGAGGTGCCATTATATTTTTTGAGAAAAATATATTGTGAGTTTGTGCTCAATGTGCGCCCAAACTATTTTGACATGAGAGAGTTCCATGGTAGAGGTGGTGGCTTTGCCCAAGATAGACTTGGAGCCCATAGGCGATTACCCGCGGAGAGTCGCCACCCCCTAACACCGAAACCCAAGGTGCATCAAGCTGTCCCAGTAGAGCTGAAAGAGTCGATGGAGCTATAGACTCTTCAAGCAGCCACAACGTTGACTTGTGCCATCATCCAATATGGGACATCATTAGCACACCCTATTGTATTGGATGATGAGCCATTAGGTGGCGACAGAGAGCCCATCCAACATGTGTGTCAGTTGCTTAGGGATAGATGATGTCGCCAGTGTAGATGGATCCTCATCTCATTTGTGCATGATTTGCAGGAGTAGATGTCAGGCTCACACGACTGAGGATTTCACGATGACAGATGAGTTGATGGACATGGTGTTTTCCCATGAGCGACAGACATAGGTGTGTTGATTTGAATGCATATCATTTTATTTATCAGTCACTTTAAATTTGTAGTTACATAAATGAATTTTCATTTATACATCAATTTAAATTGAGAAAATAATATGCATTTTAGGATGCACCAGTGATATCCCATACTCCTCCCCCAATTACTATAGCTGCAACTTCGATGCCTGAGGTATAAATTTTGTAACATGTTAAAATAGAATAGTACACTTTGAATTCAAAAAAATACAAGATATACTAACTATCTTTAATGCTTGGTCCCATTTTTGGTTTGTAGGTGTTGACAAGGGACCAAATGTCCCAGATTGATGACATCACACTCTCAACGATTTATTTTGGCCTACAAGGCTATATGGTATCATATTTTATACAACCTTTTTTATGTATTGTTTTGATGGAATATGCAAGTCATTTCATTTTATATTTTTAAAATTATGTTTAATTTATCCTCTGTACTAATATCTCATGTTAATTTTGTTTTTTTAGTGTACCCCCTCCGTGTCTAGGGCTCGTCCTCGAAGATACCAAAACATGGGAAAAAGGTAATTGAGCACATTTTTAGTTGTACAATTGTTTGAAAATGTTAAAATAAAGTTTTAGTTGGGGTTTGTAGATTGATTAGTGTTTTTGTCTATTTTACATGTACAATGGCCATTGAGCTATGTAGATTTGTTGAATGCACCTGATTCGCTCGTGGATCAAGAGAGGGCGTAATTATGCATCTCTACTTTATTTTCTTGATTTCATGATTATATGCACACGTACATGTGAACTTATGGTATATTATAATCTTATATTTTTTCATACTGGAAATATCCATACCTATTTCATCAATGGTGAACCCTGCTCCGTGCACTGGAGAAGCATCTGAGGATCCGCTACCCTTTTGTTTGATATGTAAAATTAATTGTTTTTTAACCTTCAATACTTATCATTATATTAATTGTATTTAATCTTTGAACATTTTTTGTATAGGTAATAGCGACAATTTCTACATCGATGGTGAGCCATCCTTAGTCCATTGGAGAAGCATCTCAGGCACACACACGTCATTGTTCTCTATATTATAGCTTTTAAGTGTTTTTGATATATTTATGTTATTACATTGTATTACTTGTACATTTAATCTACAATAGACCCCTTCGCAGTATGACCATAATGTGGATCCATTTAAGTATGTCTTCAAGAAAACTCCTAAGAGTGACAAGCAGAGGAGAGCGAAGACATTAGCTCCTAGATCAACTGATGAGGTAATCTAGATTTCAATTGCAAAGGAATTAAAGTTAAATGCATAGTTATGTTGTTAATTGTGAACTATTTTCTACAAAAGAATTCTAACTTGGCTTTTGAATTGTGGTTTTGCAGCCATCTACAAAGCTACATACTGCATCAAAGAGGCTTGATTTTGACGATCCACCACAAGTTTAGGATCATATACTGTTATTTTTTGTCATAGAATGACCAATACATGTAGATATATTCTAAATTTTAATTGTATATCAATTTGGACATGGCATATGCCACATTTTTGTAATACTTGTATTGACTTGGCAGACATGCCTTTTTTTATATATATACATATCGATATTCGATCCAATAAATGTGTACTGAGTTTATTATTTTGAATTCGTTGTATTTTTTGGTTCTCCTTTTATAAATTTAAATGAATATTTGCATATGTAATCAACAATATGAATATAAACAACAAAAATATATGATATAAAACGTTGCAACCGTGGAATATGATTTGATAAAATTTCTAAAATATTGAATTAACCCTACAAAACTCCTTGTATTCAGTTCATTATTCTGTATTCACTATATTTGGTGACTGTCTTTTTATAAATTTAAATGAATATTTTCATATGTAATCAACAATATGAATATAAACAACAAAAATCGACAATATGAATATAAACAACAATATGTGTTTGGTGCGAGAGCACCCTCATGCTCGCAATGGTCAAATTTTGTTCATCGTGTGCACAAACCAACATCGTGAGTGCATCTTAGTGAGCATGTTTATGCTAGGCATGCCCCTATCATGCATCCTAAAGCATTGAAACGTCGAGAGTCATACCATACCGGTGCGATCTCTCAAGTGCCCTGAGTTCAAAAAATTGTCAAAATTTGACAGATTGTTTCTTCAAATCTAGGACACATATGGTTGATCCATTTGAACCTAGGGTTGTGTGAGGATCCTCTACAATGGCTTATCTTGGTTTTTGATGAGTGGGAGCCATTTTCAATTAGTAGCATTTTTTTGCCTACTGCAAAAACTGTCAGTTGCATACAATGCAAAGTTGCCAGATTGGCTAGAATTCATTTGGTTCATTGTGTGCACAAATAGACATCATGAGTGCATCTATGTGGGTATTTTTACACTAGGCATGCCCCTCTCATGCATCCCAAAGCATCGAAATGTCAAGAGTCATATCGTACCAGTGCGATCTCTTAAGTGCCCTGAGTTCAAAAAATTGTCAAAATTTGATGGACTGTTTCCTCACATCCATGGCACATATGGTTGATCCCTTTGAACCCGTGGGGTTGCATGAGGCTCCTCTACAATAGGCTATCTCAGTTTTTGACAAGTCAGAGCCATTTTCAATTGGTAGCATTTTTTACCTACTGCAAAAACTGTTAGTTGCATATAATGCAAAGTTACCAGATTGGATAGAACTGATTTGGTTTGTCATGTGCATAAACTGATGTTGTAAGTGCATCTGTGTGGGCAAGTTTATGCTAGGCATGCCCTTGTTGTGCATCCCAAATCATCAAAATATCGAGAGTCATACCGTACCGGTGCGATCTCTTAAGTGCCCTAAGTCCAAAAACTTGTCAAAATTTGACGAACTGTTTCTTCAAATCAAGGACACATATGGTCGATCTGTTTGAACTTGTGGGGTCACCTAAGGCTCCTCTACAATGGCCTATCTCAGTTTTTGATGAGTCAGAGCCATTTTCAATTGGTAGCATTTTTTCGCCTGCTGCAAAAACCGTCAGTTTCATGCAATGCAAAGTTGCCAGATTGGCTAGCATTGTTTCAGTTTGTCGTATGCACAATCGACATCGTGAGCGCATCTGGGTGGGAATTTTTATGCTAGGCATGCCCCTATCATGTATCCCAAAGCGTTGGAACATCAAGAGTCATATCATACCGGTGCGATCTCTCAAGTGCCCTGAGTCCAAAAATTGTTAAAATTTGATAGACTGTTTCTTCAAATCTATGACACATTAGGTTGATCCATTTGAAGCCATGGGGTCATGTGAGGCTCATCTACAATGGGATATCTCAATTTTTGACGATTCAGAGCCATTTTCAATTGGTAGCATTTTTCGCCTGCTGCAAAAACTATTAGTTGGATGCAATGCAAAGTTACTAGATTGGCTAGAATTGATTTGGTTCATCGTGTGCACAAACCGACATCACAAGCATGTCTGGGTGGGAAGGTTTATGCTAGTAATGCCCCTTTCATGTATCCCAAAGCATCGAAACATAAAGAGTCATACCATACTAGTGTGATCTCTCAAGTGCCCTAAGTCCAATTTTTTTTTCAAAATTTGACAAACTATTTCTTCAAATCTAGGATACATATGGTCAATCCGTTTGAACCCATGGGGTTGCGTGAGGCTCCTCTACAATGATCTATCTCAATTTTGATGAGTCAGAGCCATTTTCAATTGGTAGCATTTTTTTGCCTGTTGCGAAAATTGTCAATTGCATGCAATGCAAAGTTGCCAGATTGGTTAGAATTGATTTGGTTGGTCGTGTACACAAACTGACATCATGGGAATGTCTGTATGGGAAGGTTTATGCTTGAAATTCCCCTTTTGTGCATCCCAAACCGTCAGAACATCGAGAGTCATACTGTACCGGTGCGATCTCTCAAGTGCCTTGAGTCCAAAAAATTGTCAAAATTTGACGAACTATTTCTTCAAATCTAGGACATATATGGTTGATCCGTTTGAACCCGTAGAGTTGTGTGAGGATCCTCTACAATGGCCTATCTTTTTTTTCAATGACTCAGAGTCATTTTCAATTGGTAGCATTTGTTTGCCTGCTACAAAAATTGTCAGTTGCATGCAATGAAAAGTTACAATACTGGCTAGAATTGATTTGGTTCTTCGTGTGCACAAACCGACATCATGAGCGCATATCAATGGGAAGGTTTACTCTAGGAATTCCCCTATCATGCATCCCAAAGTGTCGGAATGTCGAGAGTCATACCCTAATGACGCATTGTAGAAGTTGCTTAACAACATTTTTGATAATTTTTTTTGACAACAATGACAATTTTTGCTCAAATTGTATCTAGTCTCAATCTCTGACCCCTATGACCCGATAATGACTCAAATAATTCTCCTTGATTATACAAGAATCAATAATTCTAATGATTGACCAAGGACACATCACATATACTCAAAACATAGTCACAAAACATTGACACACAGAATAGTCACAAAACATTGTCACATATAATTCAAAAATTTGCCTCTAAATATGGTCAAATCAGCTCTTGGCTATTTGATTATACAAAAAAAAGTCTTACACATCATCTCATGGGATTTTATACAAAATTTGGCATTAGAATATGTGTGATTCAACTCATCACTATTTTAATATACAAATAATCTCATGGGCTTTTATACAAAATTTAGCATTACAATATGTGCGATTCAGTACATCGCCATTTTAATATACAAAATTTGGCATGTACATATGTATAAATCAGGTCATTACCATTTAAATATACAAAATTATACCCCTAAACATGTAAAAATCAGCTCATGGGCATTTATATATACAAAAAATGAATATAGAACAATTCATCGATGATTTATACAAAATTCTCAAAATCATTCTACTCTGAACCATAAAATCAATCAAGTGAGCCTTCAAGATTGGCTCTAACCCATATTGTGTCAAGTATTACCTTATGGTCAGATTTATGAACTTTCCATAAGATCTTGTTATGAGGTCTACCACGATACTTAATCAAATGAATATTTGTTGCAACAACAAGGTTAGAGAAATGAAGAATATGTATGTGTGTTTCAAAGTCCTTGAACAACCAAACATCAGAATTCTTGATAGGGTATCTCTGAAGCCATGTTCAACAAAAGACCCTATTAGGTACTCAATACCCTCTCTGTTAATGATTATGGTTGTCAATTTTCTTTTTGGCTCAACACAACGACACAAATAGTAATTTGTTCCTTCTTCATTGTTCTCTTCTACAACAAATGCATACACATGACCTGCATTTTATAAAGTGTTAATTAATACCAAAAATAAAGTATGATGTACAACAAAATGAACCAAAAAGAATACATGCAAAAAAATTAACTCAAAAAATCACCTAAATCCACTAGGTCGGATACATGGTCAAAATCCACTGATGTCTCCATCTGGCTCAATTGTAGTGCTTTGGGAATTTGATATGAATCAATGGAAACCAATGGTCTACAAGACCATTTGTCAACCCACTCTTGTGATTCACATTCTTCCCACAAACAATACATGCATGAAGAGAAAAAACATACCATCTGTCTCGTATAAATTGCATACGAACTTGAATTTGAACTCATAAATGAGTGCATGTCACTCGATCCTGCAACTATATAGCAATCTAGATAGTTTTCAATGTTAGATTCAGTGATCAACCAAAAATATCTACGAACCATTGACATACTTGGATTACCTGGACCCATCGTAAACTTACACCATCACACAATTGTTTCTCCATCTATCAACTCAGCACCACCTTCGTACTTCAATTCTTCCCTAACTAGGGCTCTTTTCAGACATGCTCCTGCACCATCGTGCTATCCCTTACCATGTCTAGCCTTAGTGAAATTCCAAAAATGTTGTACATTACTTTTCATATGCATCCTTGTCAACCAATAAAACATCCTTCCATTCTTGAATTGAGTGGTGCAATTATCCGACCATATTAAGTGTCGGTTGTATCGTATGTTCCTTTCCCTTAAACTATCATAGAAAACTTTAACCCATCCTTGTGCAAACTCTGATGAATGAGTATGATCATCACTTATATAGAAGTGATACTCTCTTCCAACCTTTCTATCCTCCTTTGTGTTATCATCTGCATGCATGAATTCTATGTGTACAAAAATAGGAACTTGTGTAGAGTGATAATACATGGATTGCACTTCATTTTGAGGTTGTAGTGTATAATTTTCAGCGAAATCAATGATAGAGACAATGGTGCCAAGAGGAAATGTGTCCTTACATAACTTGAATTGCTCATCTAACCATAGAGCTCTATGTGTATCCATTATGTACTCATAAACTAGTTTCTCTTGAAACATTTTCATAAATTGAGCTACACATATATCATTTTTCACTAGCTAACATCTCTTCAAATCTTTTCCATCTTTAACTCCATATGTGAGTGTCTTGTATTTTCTGAAAGAAACTAGTTTCGTACCAATTTCATGTGTTCTCTCCAAATGTACGCATCTTGTTAAACATTGCAAACCACCACATATAACACAAGAACCTTCCAAACAAGGCATCTTATAATAAATGCAACCATCATGTCTATTACATAGCACACTTGAAATAAATTCTCTTACCGACTCAGGAGGTGCTTGTATATTACATTCCTGCAAAACATCGTTAGTGTGCAAAGTAGAACAAATATGATGAAAAATATCATAATGCATGGAAAATTCAATATGCATCCTACAACAACACATGGTGCATACATGATTAATCTTAATATAAAAAGGTTTTGCCATTTCAAAAAAATCTTTGAGAAATTCTTATTTGAGGAAACTTTTGAAGGAATCTTTCATAAAATTTAGTTTGAGTCATATCCAAATAGTGTTTGGCATGTGGCTCACAATTTGTAGAACCGATTTTCCTTCTAACAACATCTCTTTGGTTGAGGGAAACTCTTGTGTTGTCATGCCAAAAATTTTCAATTAATGTTTTTAGTGCATCAACAACAACCTTGTCTTTGCATGGTAGTCTACCCAAGAATGCCCAAAGAGAATTATTGTTAGGTTCCTCTATTTTTTCTCGCCTCTTTAATGCTTTACTTAATGTTGTTCTACTAACATTTAATGACTTACTTGTTTTGCTTATCAAATGATCTTTTTTTATTTTCTTTCTCATTATGGTTGATGTAATGACACCTCGAGTAGCATTAGAATCTTTAGTACGTGATTTTAAACCAATAGCTTGATATGCATCAAATAGATTTCTCACAATAGTTCTGTCACTGTTACTTTTAGATGATTTTAGGCCCAAAATTTTCATTGTCTCTCTAAAATTCAAATTTTTAATCATTTGAACAATTAATTGACATCTTGTAGTTTGATTTAAGTTTTCAAAATAGTTTTTCCATATTCTTTTAACCATTCTCCTACAAGTTCATTCATTAATTTTATTGGGAATTGACTTCAATATATTCTCATCAATGTCAATTAGATACTTTGGTTTCCTACGAATGATTCTAGGAGGTGTTAACATCAGTGCATTATATACATTCAATTCATCAAGTAGAGAAGGTGTAATATGTTCATCATTTTATTGATTATTCAATGCGGTATCTTCTTCAATTGCATTAGGTTCATACAGTAAATCAAATGTCTTTTATTCAATTGCATTAGGTGAATTATATTCATTTGGTAAATTGAATTTGTTAGTTATGATACTTAATGTAAAGAGCTGATGCCAATAGCTAACAAGATGAGGGGGGGGTGAATCATACAAACTTAAACTTCCATAAAATCAACAGATTCAACCTCGATAACTTATACTTCAGCAACTTAACCAAAAACTGCTAAACCTGCAAACTTATGAACACATAATCATAATAACACTCATAACACCAGATTTAACGTGGAAACCCAAATAGGGAAAAACCACTATGGGATTTCGGACCCACAAAGAAATATACTCTTCTAGAGTATGCTTGGTTAAAAGAAAATCCTGTTAAAGATTACAAACACATTGCTTGATGTGACCCGGTTAAGGGATTTCCCTTAGATTTGTTAGGATCTTCACTTTGTTATAAGTGACCTTGTTAAAGGATTTCAAACACTCACTTAGAATGTTACCTTGCTAGAGGGTTTACATATAAGACTGTTAAGTCCACTCGGTTAAGATATTTTCTATCACTTACAAAATAATAGTAATAAAAATCTATCTGCAACTTCACATCTAAAATGCTAAAGCAGATTCTTATTTGCTCAAAACAATCTAGTCATAGGACTTATCTTGTCCCTGTACTAGGCTTTCTACTCTATTATTCAAACAGGTCTTCAAGCTTCTGTGCTCGGTAATCACTATGTAGCATCCCTGTGCATACACTTTCCCGCATACATTGTTTATTAACAATTTCTTATTTATAAACAATTGCTAACTGCTAAATCTCCCTGATCACATTTCCCATGATCAATCTTAGCCATTAGATCTTCAAACTTGACCCGGTTCAATGTATCCTTCCGATCTGAAAATGTTTTACCTTACCTCGGGACTTGCATTCCCTTCTTGGAACTTGCATAAGGTTATTGCGGTTCAATCTACGTTGTAGATCTTCCTGCCGATTTTCCTTTGCCATAGATCCTTAACAAACTTCATACATGACATACCAATCATGTATACATCTCTAGCTAATCATTGTCCTTCATTAAATAATGCTTTTATCCATCCCATGCGCACTGTCATAACTCAGTTGGAACTTAGTAAATACTAAACTTTACTCGGTAGACATTTCGCCTTCATTAATTGATATCGATAACCTTAGGGTTTACGGACTAGGTTCCTTAGGGTTTACTGACTAGGTTCATTACTCGGTTGCATAGTATAGTATTAACCTTACAATCAACAACATATGTAGGATATCAAAACAATATAGACATTGTGATCTCATCATTGTCTAACTCGGTAATAGTTGCCCATTGAATAACCTTTTTCCTCCCTTTATTCATCATATTCTTTTTGTGTCTTTTACCGACATCTTAATTCTCTTCTAATCAATCTTCTCAAGATATGGCAACATCATACTGAATCAGATAATAAATTTCTTGACATCAATGACAAAATAATGTTATAAAGATAGTTATCATCCTTCTTCAGTTATATCAATAATCTTCAACAACCTTTTCAATATCCTTATTGAATACCAACAATCTTTCTTACTGTAATGCCAACAATCTCCCCCTTTGGCATTGATGGCAAAAGCAACAATTAAATGGTAATACCAACAATATATTCAAATTGATTCGGATTCAGATTATTGTTAAACTTCTCCTTTTATCCTTGATCTATTGTCTTCTGAAGTCTTCTCCATTTTGCAATCTACTCCCCCTGTCATTAGTCTTCTGTTATTTCCATCATTCAGGGCTTTACCATGTAGTCAACCATTTAGTCTTTCAACCATTTAGTCTTCTCCCCCTTTGACAACAATGCCAAAAAGTAAAAGAACTAAATCATGATTTCTTCCTCTGTGAAGTGATTTGCTTTGATGTGGAACATCTTAGTCTCGGTCAGATCAACTTGTCTTGATTCTTTTTTTGCATGCCTTTAGAAAACTTCTGAAGTGCATAAATCAACATCAATCCGCACATAATATTTTGTAGATTTATCCAATTGATTCTTTCACTAAACTCGGTTAGTGAGTAGAAGATAGGGGTAGGACCCCTAACTTGCTTCTGAGATACTCAAAAGTGTCCCTTGGCAGTGGCTTTGTGAAGATGTCTGCTAATTGCTCCTTTGAACTGATATATTCCAACACAACTTTCTTCTCTTGAAATTCTTCTCTGAGATAATGATACTTTATAGATATATTCTTTGTCTTAGAGTGCATCACTAGATTCTTTGAAATGTTAATGGAACTAGTATTATCACAGAATATAGTTACTAGCTTGGTAACTTTCTCATTTATACCTTCCAATAGTTGTTTGATCCATGTTATATTGGTATAGTTTAATGCTACAACAACATATTCAGCTTTTGTTGTAGATTGAAAAATACATCCTTCTTTCTTGCTAAGCCAACTTACTAGTCTTTCTCCCAAAAAGAAAGCTCCACCACTTGTGCTTTTCCTGTCATCTATGTTGCCTGCCCAATCAGCATCAGTATAAACTTTTAAATCAAAATTATTTCTCTTTTCATATACTAAGCCATAATCTTCAGTGCCTCTTAGGTATCTGAAAATTCTCTTGATTGTTGTCATATGGGTTTCCTTGGGATCTGCAGAGAATCTTGCTACAATACCTACTGCATGTGTTATATCCGGTCTACTATGCACAACATATTGCAATTTTCCAATCATAGATCGGTAAAGTGTCTCATCAACAGATGCAGATTCATCATTCTTTCATAATTTACAGTTAGTAGTCATAGGAGTACTTACTGGTTTAGAATCCTCCATTCCAAATTTCTTCAAGATTTCCTTTATGTACTTGGATTGAGTAATAAAAATCTCATCTTTCATTTGCAATATATGTAAACCTATAAAATACTTTATCTCATCGAATAGTGACATCTCAAATTCTTTGCACATTTCATTTCCAAAGTTCTTGCATAAGGAGTCATTACCACAAAATATAATGTCATCAACAAATATGGCTGAGATCAGTATTCCATTGTCCTCATCTTTCTTCATGTACATATTGTTGTTTTTACCTGTCCTTATAAAACCAATCTTGATTAAATAAGAGTGCAATCTTCCATACCATGCTCTAGGTGCTTGTTTCAAACCATATAAGGCTTTGTTCAACTTGCATACCTGATCTTTACTCTTGTCTTCAACAAATCCTTTAGGTTGTTCAATGAAAACTTCTTCTTCTAGTATACCATTCAAAAATGCAGATTTAACATCCATTTGATATACCTTGAAATTTTTGAAAGCAACATATGCCAACAATGTTCTTACTCCCACAAGTCTAGCCACAGGTGCAAAAGTCTCACCATAATCTATTCCTTCTTCTTCAGCATAACCTTTGCAAACTAGTCTTGCTTTGTTGCAAATGACCTCACCTTTTTCATTTAGCTTGTTTCTGAAAATCCACTTAGTACCGATTACATTTTTGTCCTTTGGTCTTGGGATTAGTGTCCATGTGTCATTCTTCTTGATTTGATCAATCTCTTCTGTCATAGCATTTACCCAATCTTCACTGTTAAATGTCTCTTTTACTATTCTCAGTTCAAATTCAGAAATCAGACATGTGTTCTATCTCAGTTTGTTTCTTGTCATCACTGGATCATCTTTATCTCCTATAATCTGACTTGATGTATGATGTCTTCTGACATATTTGGCTAATATAGGCTCGGTAGGTTCTGTATGATTTTCTTCATCATTCGGTAACTGGACATTATCTTCATTTTCTTGAGCAGCTTTCTCAGTAGGACTTCTCGGTTGAACATAAACAAATTCTTCATAATCTTCTGGTTCTTTGGAATTTCCTTCATCATTTCTTTCTGCAAATTCATCAATTTTCACATTTGTCTTTCTGCAAATTCATCAATTTTCACATTTGCACTTTCCACTATTTTTTTAGATGATTTGATCAGACATTTAAATGCTTTACTTCTAGAGGAATAACCAAGAAATGTTCCTTCTTCACTTTTCTGATCAAACTTTCCATTTTTGTCATCTTTGTGAACATAGCATCTACTTCCAAAGATTTTAAAGTAACTTACATTAGGTTTCTTGTCATACCAGATCTCATATGGTGTCTCCATAGTTCCTTTCTTTAGTTGAACTTGATTCAGGGTGTAAACTGCAGTGCTGATTGCTTCTCTCCAAAATGTTTGAGGTACCCTCTTTTCTATCATCAGGGTTCTTGCACAATCCACAATTGATTTGTTTCTTCTCTCGGCTATACCATTTTTTTGAGGTGTTCTCAGTGCAGATACTTGCCTCTTTATACCATGATCATTGCAGTATAAGTTAAATTCATCAAAAGTGAATTCTCCTCCTCTATCAGGTCTAAGACATTTTAGTTGTCTTCCTATTTCATTTTCAACTCTTTCCTTGTACCATTTGAACATTTGAAAAGCTTCTGATTTTTCTTTTAAAAACATAGCTGACATCATCCTTGAATAATCATCCACAAATAATATGAAATATTTATCACCATAATAACTTTGAACTTTCATAGGACCACAAAGATCAGTGTGTACTAGATCTAAAATTCCTTTAGAAGTGTAGGACTTACTTGTAAAGCTTGATCTTGTCATCTTACCCATCTGGCATCCTCGACACATAGCATTCTTAGGTTTTCCAAGACTCGGTAGTCCTCTTACTTGGTGCTTCTTACTTATTTTGATCAGATTATCAAACTTTACATGACAAAACCTTTTATGCCATAACTGGGTATCAACTATCTTTGCATAAAGACACTTGTTCCAAGTTGAGTCAAGATGAAATGTATTACCTTTTGTTTGTGTCCCAATAGCAGCTAACTTTCCATGTTTGTCATGAGCTTTGACAATTCCTTTCTAAAATTCTATTCAGTATCCTGTATTGTTTAGCTGTGCTACACTCAACAAATTGTATTTCAAACCTTCAACCCAGTATACATCATCACATTTAGCATTGTCCAGAAGTGTTATAGATCCTTTGCCTTTTATCGGACATGGTGCATCATTACCAAATATTACATAGCCTCCATCATAGTCTTCTAATTTAACAAACTTGTGTTTATCACCTATCATATGATGTGAGCATCCACTGTCTATGATCCAAGAATCATTATTATTTATGTGAGATATTAGGGCTTTTTCTTCATACCTTTCCTCATCAGATCCATCTTTAATACCCACATAAACAACTTCCTCAGTATCAGTTTTATCATATTCGTCATCGTTGGATTCCTCATCTGCTACTAGACATGTCTTTCTATCTCTCCTTCTGAAGTCTCAGTGTCCTTTGTATTGGTTATCTTTCTGCCTATTATCTCGGTATTCTCTCTTTTCACTAGATTCTTTGTCAGGGCAGTTAGAAGCCATATGTCCTATTTTATCACAATTGAAACATTTTAAAGGTAGCTTTCCTTTATACTTACCATTTCCTCTCGGTAACCTTCTAGCTAATAATGCTTCAAATTCTTCTTGCTTCTTGATTTCCTCATACAGTTTGTGTACTTTTTCCATGTTCTTGCAAAATCTTTCACTTGCTCCACTATGATCCCCTTCAGAGTACTTACACATTCTATCATTGTAATCATCAGATTCACCAATATGAAAAGAACTGAATGCAGATTCTACTTTATTTACCGAAGACCCACTATTATCAAAATTACTTAACTCAAATGCATGTAGCTTACCAATAGTAACATCCAAAGAAACTGACATGTTAGGTACATACCCCAATTCATTGATTGCAGAGACTCGAATAACATATGCTAGTAGAAGGGTTCTCAATAACTTACTTGTTATATCCTTTTCTTCAATAGTTCCACCTGCTCCTTTAATTTGATTGACAATCTCCTTTAGTCTTGAACTGTATTGGGTTATGTTCTCACCTTCATTCATCCTCATGGATTCAATTTGTCCTCTTAGACTATCTACTTTTTCTCTTTGAACATGTTCATCACCTCCATATACAGATATGAGCTTAGTCCACATTGCTTTTGCATCATTGCAGCCTTCTAGATCATTAAACTCTGAGTCGGTCAATGCTAATGTTATTTCAATCATAGCTTGAATATGTTTTTGCTTTGCCTTAATCTCTTCCAAGGTCAAAGGGTTGGTGCTCAGTGCAATGTAATCATTCTCCAGATAATATGTTGCATATTCTCCAATTCCTAATAAATGCAACTTCATCCTTTTCTGCCATGTGGAGAAACTTGACTTGTTTAGCTTCGGCACATCCCTTTTATACATCTTCGGATCTTTGCCCCAACTACCTTTAAACTTTTTCTTCCGGAGTCCTGAGCTCTGATACCAATTGTTAGTTCTGATACTTAATGTAAAGAGCTGATGCCAATAGCTAACAAGATGAGAGGGGGGGTGAATCATACAAACTTAAACTTCCATAAAATCAACAGATTCAACCTCAGTAACTTATACTTCAACAACTTAACCAAAAACTGCTAAACCTGCAAACTTATGAACACATAATCATAATAACACTCATAACACCAGATTTAACATGGAAACCCAAATAGGGAAAAACCACTGTGGGATTTTGGACCCACTAAGAAATATACTCTTCTAGAGTATGCTTGGTTAAAAGCAAATCTTGTTAAAGATTACAAACACATTGCTAGATGTGACCCAATTAAGGGATTTCCCTCAGATTTGTTAAGATCTTCACTTTGTTAGAAGTGACCTTGTTAAAGGATTTCAAACACTCACTTAGAATGTTACCTTGCTAGAGGGTTTACATATAAGACTGTTAAGTCCACTCGGTTAAGAGATTTTCTGTCACTTACAAAATAACAGTAATAAAAATCTATCTGCAACTTTACATCTAAAATGCTAAAGCAGATTCTTATTTCCTCAAAACAATCTAGTCATAGCACTTATCTTGTCCCTCTTCTAGGCTTTCTACTCTGTTATTCAAATAGGTCTTCAAGCTTCTATGCTCAGTAATCACTATGTAGCATCCCTGTGCATACACTTACCCACATACATTGTTTATTAACAATTTCTTATTTATAAACAATTGCTAACCACTAAATCTCCTTGATCACATTTCCCATGATCAATCTTAGCCATCAGATCTTCAAACTTGACCAGGTTCAATGTATCGTTCCGATCTGAAAATGTTTTACCTTACCTCGGGACTTGCATTTCCTTCTTGGAACTTGCATAAGGTTATTGTGGTTCAATCTACACTGTAGATCTTCCTGCCAATTTTCCTTTGCCATAGATCCTTAACAAACTTCATACACGACATACCAATCATGTATACATCTCTAGCTAATAATTGTCCTTCATTAAATAATGCTTTTATCCATCCCATGCGCACTATCATAACTCGGTTGCAACTCGGTAAATACTAAACTTTACTTCGTAGACATTTCGCCTTCATTAACCGATATCGATAACCTTAGGGTTTACCGACTAGGTTCCTTAGGGTTTACTGACTAGGTTCATTGCTCAATTGCATAGTATAGTATTAACCTTACAATCAATAACATATGTAGGATATCAAAACAATCTAAACATCATGATGTCATCATTGTCTAACTCGGTAATAGTTGCCCATTGAATAACTTATTCCTCCCTTTATTCATCACATTCTATCTGTGTCTTTTACCGACATCTTAATTCTCTTCTAATCAATCTTCTCAAGATATGGCAACATCATACTGAATCAAATAATCAATTTCTTGACATCAATGACAAAATAATGTTATAAAGATAGTTATCATCCTTCTTCAGTTATATCAACAATCTTCAACAACCTTCTCAATATCCTTATTGAATGTCAACAATCTTTCTTACTGTAATGCCAATAGAATTGAGATGTTGAGGATGGCATACCATCTTCTCCCATTGTTCTTATGTCACACAATTTTTTCATACGTTGCCTTTGTCTTTCATTTTGAGCCTCTCGTTGTTCCATCGTTCCTCGCTTGTTCTTTCCCATGGTTGATATCGGTTGTCCTAAATAGAATCATATTACATGTATATGTAAATAAAAGTTCATAAACAAACAAATAACCATAAATATGCATCTTATCACTATTTTTTTGAATCAAACTATTAAACAATCACAATATTATTGACAAAACTAATAAGAACAACAATTCAATAATTTGAAATCATGCAAAAACAAAAAATTCACTTACTTCTATGTATAAAAAAGTGATAGAAGTGCAAACACAGTTTTAGTGGGGCCTTCAACGACCTCAAAAACTTCTTTTGAGGCTGTTGAGGCTCTTGGGCAACTAAAACTATGTCTATGTTAGTCCATAAAATGTTGGCAAGCCCAACAATATTCTTTTTCCTGGGTGAACTCACAAAGCTGGTTCCCACTTTTGCCAACGAAGGAAATTGGTGAAAGTGGAGAATTTCGTTTAGGGGGGGGTTTAAGCGAAGTGGGGGTGTTCGAACGGACTACCCTTTGGGGTTCGAGCGAAGCCCCCACTTTGCTCGAACCCACTCTTTTGAGAAAAGCACCTTTAATGCTTGATTATGTCATTTTTCAATTATACAGGGGGGGTTCGATTAAACCCCCCTTCATTCAAACCCCCCTAAAAATGGGGGGGTTGGTGCGAACCCCCTTTCGTTCAAACCCCTTTTTTAACACTTCTCTAGAGCTTTCTACATTTTTTTGCAGATTTTTGGCCTTC